>NC_137135.1:36199069-36266569 GCF_949319135.1 Squalius cephalus
ACTGATGTGGAAGTGGAGCGAAAGCACGCGCACAAGAAACGCAAGCTGGCCGACGGACGAGAGAAAACCATGGTGAGTCTCAGAGGTCAAAGTTTATTGGTCATTATTACACGGCTCTGTGGAATACTTGATTCTGATTGGCCAATCACGCCATCCAGCGGTATATTATTCCCCGATAACAACCACTGAGATCAGAAACACAGGCTCATCCGGGTCACTGAAGACAGCAGCGCTACACACTCACTAGGAACGGGTTTTCTTCGTGGAAGTTTTGCATTTAGTGAGCTGATAAAATATTAAAACTCAGTCAGATCAATATTTTGTGTACAGTTATTTATTATGCCATCCAGTTTCGTGGACTCGCTCTCTCTTGTTTCACACAAACACTGCTGCCATTTTGTGACGATTGTTTTGTACACTGTTGGATTATAAAATACAAACAGGTACGGTTTTAAAACAGTCAATCTGAAATCAATATCTCTTATCTCCATAATTACTTGTTGAAATGCTGTGTAATAAGTGTTATGACTGTATACCATATCTCTTAAATGTCCGTCTAGTATGAACTTGCCGCTGAAACTGCTCTCTCTGCGAAGCTTTGTGTTTAAAGATCTAATAAAATATTTAAACTCAGATTAATATTTCGTGTCTAATTATTTACTTGTGTGGCAAGTAGCCGTGTAATAAGCGGGATAATGTACATCCAGCCAGTTGTTATCTCAGAATAAACCCCCTTCAGGTGTGTGTGTGTGTGTGTGTGTGATCTCAGAATAAACCCCTTCAGGTGAGTGTGTGTGTGTGTGTGTGTGTGTGTGTGTGTGTGTGTGTGTGTGTGTGTGTGTGTGTGTGTGTGTGTGTGTGTGTGTGTGTGTGTGTGTGTGTGTGTGTGTGTGTGTGTGTGTGTGTGTGTGTGTGTGTGTGTGTGTGTGTGTGTGTGTGTGTGTGTGTGTGTGTGATCTCAGAATAAACCCCTTCAGGCTGATTAAGACCTGATCCTGATCACCCTGCCGGGTTTATTCTGAGATAACATCCGGCTGGATGTACATTATCCCTTACTTATTGTTAAGGTCAGTTCTGTGTGAAAGTATGTGGTGTACATCAGTTCTGACTGTGTGTGTGTGTGTGTGTAGAGCTCTGATGATGAGGACGTGTTGGCCAAAGGCAGAGGGCGGCACATCGTGGTGAATAACACAGAGATGTCGAGCTGGGCCGAGACCTTGGAGCACTTCCGTACAGCCAGAGAAAGCTGGGATCTGCTGCACTCACACCAGAGCCTGGAGACAGGTATATCTGTCTGTCTGTCTGTCTGTCTGTCTGTCTGTCTGTCTGTCTGTCCGTCCAAATATCCAGAGTTCATTTTTAAAGGGATAGTTCACCCAAACATGAAAATTAGCCCATGATTTACTCACCCTCAACTCATCCTAGGAGCCATTCACTGCCATTATAAAGCTTGGAAGAGTCAGGACGTTGTTTAATATAACTCTGATTGTATTCGTCTGAGAGAAGAATGTCATACACACCTAGGATGAGTTCAGGGTGAGTAAACATGAGCTAATTTTCATTTTTGGGTGAACTATCCCTTTAATCAGCAAGACAAATATAAAATTGTGCCTTACTAGGGCTGTCAAAATGGATGAAAAGCTAAATTCGAATTTCTTTCTTAAATATTAGCAACATTTGAATTATACTCTATTTCTAAAGGCAATATTTAATGTTAGAGGGAAAAGTACTGTATTGTCTCCTATGCCCACTAGAGGACACAAGCGAGTGACATAAGCAGATATAAACCAAATAAATCAAAGCATCTTTTATTGAAATGAAATTACATTAAATTTTTAAAGTGCATTAACTTTTCAAACAGTTGTTCTTAAATTAAATAGAATTTCGTTAATGTGCATGCAAGGATAATGAGGTTACAATAGTGCATGAAACTGTGTCTGTGTATCAGTAACCTGAGAAAACACACTTCAAAAATCTAATTTTTATATGACAGCCGTAGTCCTGACTCACACTGGTAACTTTATCAGCTGCTAATATATTCCATGGGTCATAATTAGTTTTATACCATAAATGAGGACTTGTTGTGTCATTGGTTAATTCCAGAGTTCGCTAAGATCTGCTCAGCGTGGAAGACTGAGATGTGGTTGTGGTTTCGGATCTTTCTCACAGATATGCTCATTTATCAGGTATGATTTGTTGTTTGATGCTTGATTTATTGATAATATAGATCATATCTTAAGTCATATATTCATGTTAACTCTTTATATACCTGTTTCTAGTTAAATATTTTCAACCGCTAGATCTTGCTCTCGTGTGGAGAAAACGCTGCTCACAAACTTATGTTAGTTCAAAGCAAATTAGTTAATTCGGTCAAACTGATTCACAAATCAATCTAAATGAATCTGAATATTATTTTATTCCTGCTTTAGATTAATTAACAACAATATTTGTAATAGTTTAATTTTAGTTAACGATAATAACCCATAGGAATACACATTTTAAGGTAATTTCTGTGGCAAAAATTGTGTTAAAGTTATTCTTTATTGGTTTGTGTGTGTGTGTGTTCAGGGTCAGTACCGGAAGTCTCTGTCCAGTCTAGCTCTGATGTCATCACTGCAGAACCAGCAGAACCAGAACCAGAACTCCCTCTCGACCTCCTCAAGCCTGGAGACGCACAGAGCGATTATACAGCAGGCCTCCTGTCACTACGCCCTGGGAGAGTACAGGGTAACACACACACACACACACACACACACACACTCTCTCACAAACTCTCTCTCTCTCTCTGACACACACATACACACACACACACACACATGTACTCAGACTCAGACACACAGACGCACACTCACACACACTCAAACACACTCACACACACTCATCAGCCCGCCTGTTCTCAGTGTGTCTCGTCTCCTTCCCGCTGTGATTGGTCAGATGGCGTGTGAGAAGCTTCTAGAAGTGGTCGCTGGTCTGACGCCCCAGAATCAGGACGCAGTGAAGAGCATCGAGGAGCAGCGCAAACCCCGGAGCAAAACCAGGAAAGGTGTGTGTGTGTGTGTGTGTGTGTGTGTGTGTGTGTGTGTGTGAGAGAGAGTGTGAGTGTCTCTGCGACGACAGACCTTCATACAGCATTTACTGTATATGTAAAACTCAAGCCTGTAGCAGCGAAACTTCTGCGCACAGTTCAGCACTCACTCCGGCAGCACATGTATTATTTTAAAGGGGTGGTGTAATGCCCTTTTCACAAGATGTAAAATAAGTCTCTGATGTCCCCAGAGTGTGTGTGTGAAGTTTTAGCTCTAAATACCCCACAGATATTTTTATATAGATGTTAAAATTGTCACTTTTTGAGGGTGAGCAAAAACACACCGTTTTGTGTCTGTTCCTTTAAATGCAAATGAGCTGCTGCTCCCGGCACAGAGGGTGGAGCTTCAAGAGCTCCTGTGTGTGTGTGTGTGTGTGTGTGTGTGTGTGTGTGTGTGTGTGTGTGTGTGTGTGTGTGTGTGTGTGTGTGTGTGTGTGTGTGTGTGTGTGTGTGTGTGTGTGTGTGTGTGTGTGTGTTAGCATCTTCGATTACCTCACACAGCCACACACTGAACATTTCAACAACTTTTAGCCTTTTATGTTCAAACCGAAGTCAGAATGATGGAGAGACTCGAGAAGAAGTGACAACATGTAGAAGCAACAGGACATTTCTGAATGGTTAGCTGATGAATTTATGAAGCTTATGTGTAGTTATCTTCTAGTCATTGATAAATCACGTTCCCGGGGGCGGGGTTTATGTAAATTTTAGGGTTGGTGATGTCACTAACCCGGGAGGAATGTGGTGTAGTCTCTACCAGCCGTTTGTTGTAGTCCTTAAAAAGCGATTTCTGTAAAAGCAAATATCTCCCTTTGCTTTGAACTTTGAGCGTTGTAACTTTGCAGATGTTGTTTATGATCAAACAGCAACATTACACACTAACTAAAGTTAGAAAAGTCAAATCATAATCAACCACCCCTTTAATTAAACCGACTTTGTGGTATCGATGGTGTTTCGATATATCATGCGGCTCTAACAATGCTAAGTGTGCATCAAGTCATGTCATCTAATTAATATTCATGAGGCAAGTTTTTACAGTAATAGGATCTCTCTCTGTCTCTCTCTCTCTCTCCCTCCCTCTCCCTCCCTCTCCCTCCCTCTCTCTCTCTCTCTCTCTCCCTCTCCCTCCCTCTCTCTCTCTCTCTCTCTCTCTCTCTCTCTCTCTCTCTCTCTCTCTCTCTCCCTCTCCCTCCCTCTTTCTCTCTCTCTCTCTCTCTCTCTCTCTCTCTCCTCTGTCGACAGGTAATGATCTGAGGCTCGTCCCCTGCACCAGTAAATCCATCCTTCCCTTCTGTCTTCAGCTGATGCTGGCGTGTTTCAAGGTACCAGATCTGCATATCTCAACATTTCAACTCAAGACTCTGTTCATAATGCGTTTTGATTCAAGATTCAAGATTCAAACAGCTTTATTGGCATGGTGAAAGAAATCTTTATAGTGGCAAAGCATTAATAACACTATACAATAAAAAAAATATATACATATATATTAATAATACAATAATAATAATAATGAAGAAAAAAAAATTAATTTAGCATGAAAATGAACATAGCAATAAAAATGTTTAATCTTCTAATATTCTCTAGTATATCTTCTAATATATATATATATATATATATATATATATATATATATATATATGTGTGTGTGTGTGTCTCTAGGCATATAGTGAGTGTGTTATTAGCACACGATAATAATTGTGTTACGTTTTGTCTCTCTCTAAGCTGAGGGCTTTCACAGACAACAGAGATGACCTCGCTCTTGGTCATGTGATCGTTCTCCTGCAACACGATTGGCCACAGGGTGAGAACCTCTTCCTGAAGGCGGTGGATAAGATCTGTCAGCAGGGCAGTTTCCAATACGAGAACTTCTTCAACTATGTCACCAGTATCCTTCACGCTTAATCTTCCTAAGGCTTGTATTGCGCGCACAGATTTTATATTCTCATATTAAAGACTACTGAAAATGAACATTGTAAATTTTCATGAGAATGTTTGTCCTTGACCAGCTTTCTCCACTAGATATTGACATGTTAGAGGAGTTTGCTTACCTCCGTACAACAGAAGGTGGGCGTGTCCAGCTGGAGCTGCTGCCCAATCAGGGGATGCTTATCAAGTAAGTCCCGCCCACATCACACACACACATCAGCCGTTAGACCCGGAAATGATGACAGGGATCATCTGAGGTCTCTCCCTCCTTTCTGCTTCCTCTCTCCTTTTGTTTTGGACATAATGAATCGGCTGCGGTTACGATGAACAGCCATTAGCGAGTTTTCCTTACCCTGCTTTCTGATTGGCTCATTAGAAGTGTTTATGTTCTCCAGATGCTTTTTCTTTTTTTTTTAAGGCATTTATGATCAGTTTTATGGGCTGTGTCTGAGCTGAGGTCTGTTTAGGGTCGGGAATCGAGAGCATAGTTTAAAAAAATGAATCAAACAAAACGACTTATATAAATCATAAAGTATTACTTTCATCATGTCCAATTTGAAATGAAGCAAAAGCGAATCTCTTATTATTATTTTATTGCCATTAAGATACTATTATCATTTTTATTAATAATTTGAATTGGGTTAAATTTTATAATTTTCATTTTATTTTATTTTAGCCATTTTATTTTATTTTTGTTGTTTAATTTTTATTCGTTATCTCTAAATTTGTATACATTTTTTAATTATTAATAGTTTTAGCTAAAAAAATCAAATGTTTAAGGTTTTTTATGTTTTATTATTATTTTAAATACAGTAAATAATTAGAAACGAAAAATTGGGGGATAATGTATCACTCTTCATATAATGGCTTTTCACCACATAAATAGTGAAATATTGATTTGAGAAGAAACCGTTTTAAAATCGTATACACTAATCAAATCTCAACTTCTCGAATCAATATTTCATTACTGATCATGTCATTATTTATGTGGTGAAAAGCCAATTATACGAAAAGCGATTGAGATTGTCGTTCTGGCAACAAGACGATAACAATAGTCGATAACTGAGGCTGCGTTTAATTAAACGAGAGAGAGAGAGAGAGTGTGTTTATCTGCGGTGTATAGAAGCCATTATACAGCATTGCTGTTTGACATCATTATCGGCCAATAACTGGCCTCGGAATGTTGCCACTGACCAATCAGAACCAAGCATCTCAGAGAGGCGTGTCGCATCTCCTGACGAGGCGTTTGTTCCGCTGTGGGAGTGTGTGTGAGCTGTGGTAGAGCTGGCGGTGCGTTTGAGGTCAGCCCCGTCACTCGAGGTGCTGATGAAATGGTGTTTGCTGTCCGTAGGAACCCCAGCCCCGCCCTGGGGGTGGAGTTAAACACCCTGATGCTTCCAGGGGCTCAGAAGGCTGACAGGTACCCCGCCCCTTCATCGAAACCCCGCCCCCTTCATCGAAACCCCGCCCCCAAACTCCTCCCAGCCTGCTCATGCGTTTACATTCTCCTCCTTTTCACTGGATTTTCATTCTGTTCTCAAGCATTTTCATTTTGCAAGATTGTTCCTGTTCTCATACGGCTCCTTTTCTTTGTGTTTTACTCAAATGGCTGTGAAGTCTTTGAAGAACGTTCTTTTGTTTGTTTGACGACATTGTGTTTGTTGTTTTCATTGAATATCAGCATTTTACATTTTATGAGTGAATCTCACAGGAAATGTCAAGAAACGTCCGGGTCATATTTCACCAGGAGGATCAAAAGAAATGTATAATGCATAATGAAAAACAACCCATTTGCATTATTTTCCTGACTGAATGTGGAAAAAGTCTGATTCTCATTATTGAAATGCTAAATATATTTTTATATATATTGTAAACGTGTAGCTGCACGATTCTGGATAAATTGAGAGCACGATTCTCCCACGATTCTAAACAACTAAACAAAATAAAAATCTAAAATGTCTGATTAATCTAAATAAATTATTTTTAAAAATCTGTTTGAAGGAATGATTCAATGACTCACTCAAATATTTCACTTGTTTCAGTACTGGACGAATCCGTGTTTTTGAACGAATCTCTTGAGTGAATGATTCAACAACTCACTCAAATATTTCACTTGTTTCATTACTGGACGAATCCTTGTTTTTGAACGAATCTCTCGAGTGAATGATTCAACAACTCACTCAAATATTTCACTTGTTTCAGTACTGGACGAATCTGTGTTTTTGAACGAATCTCTTGAGTGAATGATTCAATGACTCACTAATAAATACTTCACTTGTTTCATTACTGGACGAATCTGTGTTTTTGAACGAATCTCTTGAGTGAATGATTCAATGACTCACTCAAATACTTCACTTGTTTCAATACTGGACGAATCTGTGTTTTTGAACGAATCTCTTGAGTGAATGATTCAATGACTCACTAATAAATACTTCACTTGTTTCAATACTGGACGAATCCATGTTTTTGAGCAAATCTCTTGAGTGAATGATTCAATGACTCACTAATAAATACTTCACTTGTTTCAGTACTGGACGAATCCATGTTTTTGAGCAAATCTCTTGAGTGAATGATTCAATGACTCACTAATAAATACTTCACTTGTTTCAGTACTGGACGAATCCATGTTTTTGAGCAAATCTCTTGAGTGAATGATTCAATGACTCACTAATAAATACTTCACTTGTTTCAATACTGGATGAATCCATGTTTTTGAGCGAATCTCTTGAGTGAATCATTCAATGACTCACTCAAATATTTCACTTGTTTCAGTACTGGACGAATCCGTGTTTTTGAACGAATCTCTTGAGTGAATGATTCAATGACTCACTCAAATATTTCACTTTTTTCAGTACTGGACGAATCTGCGTTTTTGAACAAATCTCTTGAGTGAATGATTCAATGACTCACTCATAAATACTCCACTTGTTTCATTACTGGACGAATCTGCGTTTTTGAACGAATCTCTTGAGTGAATGATTCAATGACTCACTCAAATACTTCACTTGTTTCAGTACTGGACGAATCCGCGTTTTTAAACGAATCTCTTGAGTGAATGATTCAATGACTCACTCATAAATACTTCACTTGTTTCAGTACTGGACGAATCCGCATTTTTGAGCGAATCTCTTGAGTGAATGATTCAATGACTCACTCAAATACTTCACTTGTTTCAGTACTGGCTGAATCAGCGTTTTTGAACGAATCTCTTGAGTGAATGATTCAATGACTCACTCAAATATTTCACTTGTTTCAGTACTGGACGAATCTGTGTTTTTGAACGAATCTCTTGAGTGAATGATTCAATGACTCACTAATAAATACTTCACTTGTTTCAGTACTGGCTGAATCAGCGTTTTTAACAAATCTCCTGAGTGAATGATTCAATGAACAATACATTTTTAACAGTCACTTGTCGCCACCTACTGGTGTAACGATGCAATCAATACAATTGTTATTTGACCTCTATATTTAGCCTTTATTTGATGTGGAATATGATCCAGACTTTCTTTGTGAGGTTCACCCTTATATGTATTTTCTGCCACAGTATTTGTGTGTGTGTGTGTCCAGTGTTTTGTTGGACGAGCTGTGCACAGCTCTTATCGCTCTGAATGTGGAGAAACTGCTGTTTTGTTTGTTTAATTTCAGTTCTTTCTGTACTTTGAGACCCATATCAGCTCTGTGTGTCTTCACACGCCATGTGTCTGTTTTCATAGACATCACACCGTAACTCGAGGAATCACCAAAGGCGTGAAAGAGGATTTTCGGCTGGCGATGGAGCGTCAGGTGTCGCGGTGTGGAGAAAACCTGTTCACGGTGCTTCATCGCTTCTGCATTAATGAAAAGATCATCCTCATCCAGTCATTACCCTGAGCGACTCGTGTTTCAGTCGGAGCTATCAGTACTTATAAAGTAAGAGGACATGATAACAGACATGGTTTTTTAAACATCAACCTCTAGACATGTTTAAAGTCACATCCAGCTGAACTCATTGTTTTATTTGAGGTATTAATTAACAAACGGTAAAAAAAGATTCAGCATTTCCATATTTTTTGTCTGTAAATGGAGATTGCACTGTTAAATTTATGTTTTTTTACATTGCATTGTTGTACAATACTTCATGAACTTGACTGTGTTTTGTGTGATATAATGTTTGCTGGCAGTTTATAATAAATAAAACAGTGTTTCTCTAGTTGTATACTGAGATTTTTCATTAATGCTCTGCTCCAGTCAATCATTTTATCCGTTAAAACTCATCTTTGATCTCCAAAATTACATATTTAAATGTTTTTTCCTTGAAAAAAAATTCTCCATGCCTTAAAATATCTTGAATGTAATTCGACACCCTTGCCTCATTTAGTATGCGCGGCTCTATGAATATGCAAATGAGCCCCGCCTCCACTCACTCACTCAGCTCAGAGATCCACTGGTTGACGATCACACGTTGATCTGATTGGTTACAAGGTAGTTTGTGACGTCAGAAACACCAGCGATTTCAAAGCGTGTTTTTGAGACTGTCTTTGGTTCACTGCAGTTTTAAGGAGGAAATACTCAGCAATGCTGTCGACTTATGAACTTACACATGGTTTAAGCAGATTAAAAACACCACATAGACACATAAACAACATTAAAAGCTGGATTTACACCACAGGGGGACTTTAACCAATTAATTTGCATGACTTCTCCAGTTGTTTGTGATTCACTGCAAAACGATTAAAGATAAAGATTTGTAAAAAATATTTTGTATTCTCAAATTCCACCTGATAAAATATTTTAGAGCTTGGCATGATCAGGAAAATGTATATTCATATAAAAAAATGGCCATTCATTTTTAAGATTTTATTAATGCACATGACTTTTCTAGTACAGGTGCTGGTCATATAATTAGAATATCATCAAAAAGTTGATTTATTTCAGTAATTCCTTTAAAAAAGTGAAACTTGTATATTATATAGACTAATTACATGCAAAGTGAGATATTTCAAGCCTTTATTTGTTATAATTTTGATGATTATGGCTTACAGCTTATGAAACCCACGAAATCAAAATCTCAGAAAATTAGAATATTACATGAAATCACACAGTAATTACACAGTGATACCATGGTCATTGAAGCAGGTTTTGGTTATTTTGGCAGTGTGGGCCGGTGCAAATCCTGCTGGAAAATGAAGTCAGCATCTCCATAAAGCTTGTCTGCTGAAGGAAGCATGAAGTGCTCTGGAAATGTCCTGGTAGACGGCTGCGTTGAGTGGACAGCACAGTGGACCAACACCAGCCGATGACATGGCTCCCCAAACCAACACAGACTGTGGAAACTTCACACTGGACTTCAAGCATCTTGGATTGTGTGCCTCTCCATTCTTCCTCCAGACTCTGGGACCTTCAGAGTCAACGCAGCCGTCTACCAGGACATTTCCAGAGCACTTCATGCTTCCTTCATTCTCCAGCAGGATTTGCACCGGCCCACACTGCCAAAATAACCAAAACCTGCTTCAATGACCATGGTATCACTGTGTAATTACTGTGTGATTTCATGCAATATTCTAATTTTCTGAGATTTTGATTTTGTGGGTTTCATAAGCTGTAAGCCATAATCATCAAAATTATAACAAATAAAGGCTTGAGATATCTCACTTTGCATGTAATGAGTCTATATAATATACAAGTTTCACTTTTTTAACGGAATTACTGAAATAAATCAACTTTTTGATGATATTCTAATTATATGACCAGCACCTGTATGTAATGACTATACAGAGTTACAGACTAAATTAAATGATTAAATTGCATAAAAATTGCATAAATACATATGCTATATAAATAAATTTAGCTTTTCATTTTACATGAAAAAGGACATGAAATATGCCTTAAAATCATGAAATATGAAGTACACCTTGATGCAGATGGTCTAAAACTAATCAATATATCACAAATGAATTAAATGCATAGTGAAATGTGGTAATAAATAAACATATTCCTAAATTTTTGCATGAAATGTAACATAAAAAGTGACCAGAAATATGACATTATATATGACCTTGAAATGAAAATAGAAACAACAACATGAAATTTGCGTTGAAATTAGTATTTTTACGTTCACATATCAAAGTCTAGAGGACAAGGTCTAAATAATTGCTTTGTTTTTGAGTATAGAAATTGAGCTGAATTATTACGTGTTGCAAGCGTTATTAATGTTAAATATTTATTGCAACATTCCATGGCTTATTTAATAATTCTATTATATATTTATTTAGTTTGTTAAACTCCTCCATATACCAGGTCTAGAAGTCACGCTTTAAAATTAGGTGACCTGTTGTATCCAGGTTGATGGGTGAATTAAAGTTAGAAATAGAGTAAAACCAAAAATTATTCAAAAACCAGATTTCATTTTTGATATTTATTTACTGCTATAGTTCATTTATGTAAGTGAGGAGAGCAAAATAAAGTAGACCGTGACACATTATACCCAGAAACTCTTCATACAGTGACAACCAGTAACATGTATACAAATTTGGGTCCAAAAATGATTCGGACACTTTGTCCTGATCATGTTTTGCTGAAGTGTTTTTTCTTTAATTGCTAATGCTCTTTTTACACACAGACTGAACAAAATGAAGCATTGCTTGGTGATTGGTTGAGCTAAACTGGTATTATCTAATAGTGTAGTTAAATTTAACAGCTGACAGATATTCAACATAATTCATGTGTGTGACAGTCTAACAGAAGGACGGACAAAACCAGTCAAATATCAGTTGAGTTCTGCTCATATTTCATCACCATTTTCTAAACTATAGCGAATAAACTGATAAAGTGAGAAATGTTGAAGGTTTGACTGTATCTTGATTTTAGACTTGTTTTGTTGAGCGGACCCCTGGTTGAGAAACACTGCTCTAAATGAATATCCGCTTGACAATCTCCATGAAACACATTAGTTAAATCACTCTTCGCCTCTCTCTGACTGAACGGGAAGGTCGGCCTGCAGAGACGCTCTAAGATTTGCCCAGAACAGCTTCTGCTTGGCTCCCTCTTGTGGCCACTCGAGATACGTGCGTCTGGACATCATGGCCTTGAGCTGGTAATACTTTGAGGGAATGAGATACGACGGCAGAGGTTCGAGCAGAATGAGGATGATGCTGTCCATCCCTCGCATTAGCCGTTGGTGATTGGCGAAGTAAAGCTCGTAGTGGCACCATTCGCTCTGGACGAAGTGCGACGAGAGAACGAACACGCACTTTCTGCTCTGCTCGATGCATCGGAGGATGTTCTGAACGATCGTCTTCCCCGGGATGAAGTCCCGCTCGTGGTGACACACTCGCAACCCACAATCATCTTCGAGTTTGGGCAGAAATTGAGCTTTGACCCAGTCGGCGTTCCTTTGGCTGTACGATACGAATGCGTGAAAGTGCAACCCCTTCATATCCTCCGCCTTCTTTTTGGAGGTTATTGCGTGTTTCTTGGCGCTTGTCCATTTCCAAATCATCTTGAGGTACCAGGGCACGTCCAGGCGGTGGCAAAGAAGGCTGACGGCAACTAGCAAAGTGATTGTCGGGATTAGAATAGTAATAGCAAGAATCAAGCCGTCGCATGCTATCTCGGGAAGGTAGAAGTCTTTTAGCGTGGTGTTGCTTCGGGATTCTGGGTAACTGCATTTATAATCTTCCGGCCAGTGGTCAAGAGTCACGCTGTTAGTTTGAGTCGCTCTGTCATTGATAAGAGCCGCAAATTCACGCAAAGCACATGTGCAGATGAAGGGGTTACGGCTCAAGTCGAGATCTTTAAGATGTTGGCAGGTCTCGAGGGCTCCCGGGAGAGGCGAATGGAGGGAGTTTGATCTTAATAGGAGCTTGTGGAGGTTTGGGAATGCTTGACATGTGGGGAGGTCGAGCAAACGGTTATATGTGAGGTCTAAAACGCTCAAGTTTTCTAACACCCGAACGTCTCCTGGGACTAAGGTCACGCGGTTATTCCGGAGGTTTAAGATCCGTATGGAATCGGGCAAACACTTGAAGATGCTCTGATCAAACCCATTGGAAGAGAAGTCCACGTGGACGACTTTGCGAGGCCAAACGCACTTGCCTTGCTCCTCGGAGTAGCTGAGCGTGTTCTGGCTGAGATCGACATACTTCAGTGAGTTCATGAGATTGATTCTCGAGGTCAGCGGTCCGAGATGTTTCAGGTTGTTGCCTCTTAAAATCAGCCTTTCCAGGTTTGTAAGTGTATCGCATTCCTTGTCCGGACTAATCGAGAAGATCTTTTCCGTAAGAGCGCAATCGGACAAGTCCAACGCCTCGATCTTGCTAGCAGTCCGAGGACAGGTCATAAAGATGATGGGCGTTTGGGTTAAACTGACGTTTCTCGCCGGCATGTTTATGAAGAAGTCGTAGAGCAATGTTTGGTCGAAGATGAACTGGGTTACAGATGCTCGGCTCGTAGAGAAGGAGTCCAACACGCGGCTTGAGGACACATGGCTGCCGCTTTCTATTTTTGTCATGGTTAGTTCAGAAAAGGAAAGACGCTGAATGACAGATGCAAATATAGTGTTTACACAGCTTGTCAGAACTTCCCATGTGGTTTCAACCTTGGAGATTTCCAGGCTAACGGTGCGTACGGTTCCTCGACGGCGGATCTCCTGGAGAACCTTCAACTCACGGTCCACCTTTGTGAATTCGACCTCTTTAAACGATGCAAAAACATCGCCAGCGATTGCGATATCAGGGTTACTGTTGGAAAGGGCGATGATGGCTTTCTCCGCATGCACATCCATTAAACTCCTCTCTTCGTACATCTGGAGTTTGTCGGTGTTAATAAAGAGCGTTTTCAAGGTAAGATTGGAAATGTGAGTGAAGTCGTCATTGCTGATTGATTTTGCACTCAGGCCGAGCCATTGCAGGCGTTTCAAGGTGGAAAATTCCTTCCCTAGTGCCATGTCGGAAAACATGTTGGATGACAAGTCTAAGAAGTGAAGATTTCCCGTGTTAAACAGGTACGGTTGATCGGAGAGATTCTGGAGTTTGTTGTGCGACAGATCCAAGATTTCCAACGCCGGTGTTGAGGTAAATGTGTCCTTGTCTATGTTTTCCAGTATATTCCAGGACAGATTGAGGAAATGGAGGCGTGGTGTTGCGCTGAAGTCTTTGCCGCTCAGCGTCCGGATGCGGTTCAGGGACAGATCCAAGTCTTCTGTAGACGGTTTCAGGTCGGGAGGAACCGAGGACAGGTTTTGAGACGAGTAATTCACTATGATCCTCTTAATGGCCAGATTGAGAGATGGCTGGAAACACGTGACATAAACGGACACCAGCAACCAGCCGGACGGCGTCATCTTTCTGACACGAGCCAATCTGAGGGAGAAAAAGATTCAACTTTCATTTCCTGTTTTAAGTCAACCGCATTTTTGACTTCCCACAGTTTTCACTTTTACTAAAGTCCCTAGCATTAGTTTGCATTGTGGTTGCATAGTGTTTTTAATTTACTGAAAAAATATGTTTTTTTTTCAATGTAAATTTAGGCTTTTCTGCACTTTCTGCATTTTATTAACTGTATATCAGTTGTATGGTTAAAGCTCCTGCTCAATTATCATGTTATTGTTTTGCTGATACTTGTATTGTTTTTCACAGATTAAGCTGATTTTTGTTCAGTAAATGAGATGTCATCTGAACTAAACAAATACTTCTGTTGGCATCAGATAGATAGATAGATAGATAGATAGATAGATAGATAGATAGATAGATAGATAGATAGATAGATAGATAGATAGACAGACAGACAGACAGTTTGATAGATAGATAGATAGATAGATAGATAGATAGATAGATAGATAGATAGATAGATAGATAGATAGATAGATAGATAGATAGATAGATAGATAGATAGATAGATAGACAGATAGACAGATATTTCTCTTACCCGTCCGCTGTGGAGGATAGCTTCACTTGGCTGATCACCGTTCACTGTCTTATGAAACTGTTGATCATATTTAAATGATGTTGCTGAACTTCTGCTTTTCCTGCTGTTTCACTTCTCTAAACGTCACATTTACTGACAGTCACAGTTATTCACTCTGAGAGATGGAGCTTCATATGGAAGTGATCATTTGAATTTGTAGGCAAGCGTCTTAAAGTTTCTCCATCACAGAGAGCGTTCATGTCACAGTGAGTTTGTTCGAGTGCATGTTGTGTTGCATGAAGTCTCTGACCCGTCTGGCTCACGTTCACATATATGAATATGAGTAAATCAAAACAGCCTACTGAACCTACAAGTCTTTTTCCCGCCCATGGTTGTGCAACTACTGTTTGTTAGACTTGTTTTTGAGAAATTTGCAGTACCATATTTTACCAGCAGAGGATTTGTTTGATTCCTCAGCTGATTTAAAGGGATAGTTCGCCCAAAAATGAAAATTCTGTCATTTACTCGCCCTCAAGTTCTTCTAAACCTGTATGAATTTCTGTCTTTCTTTCGGTATCCAAACAGTTGATGGGCCCCATGTTTTTTTCCACATAGGTTCAGAACAACTTGAGGGTGAGTGAATGATGAGAGCATTTTCATATTTGCCCAGGACCTAAAATTAACTCTCGCCTAGTGCCAAATCCGAGTAACCCTAACCCTAACCCTAACCTAGACGCTGTGTTTTGTGCGCACACAAACCCGAAGCCGCGTCTCAGACAGCGCGCAAATACTAAACTGAACTCTCTTTCACGTCTACTTGCACTTGAGTGGACCAATTCACACAAAATTGTTAAAAAATAGCGAATATCCTAGTAAACATAGTCAGTTATGTCTTAAGTGAACATAAACAGTTGAGAAAGTAAACGCATACGTAACAGTATCAGTATATGAGATTGGTGCATTCGCTCTTAAAGGGACAGCAGCCTAATATTCCTGCTAATATTCCTGCTAATATTCCTGCTGTCTGTGTTTCTAATGTTAATCAAACAACAAAAGGACAAAGAAATATCACTCATTGCTCTTGACTGAGTAACTGTTGTAACTTTAATAAGGATTAATTAATAAGGATGTTTAATTTATACAGTGAAGACTGTGCAGTGTTATTTTATATTTGCTTGCTTTATAAAATTTCTGTTCCTGAAAAACCTGAAAAGCACTGTTTATTTCATTTGTGTCTGTTATATTTGATTTATTTGTGCTTTTGCTTGTAATTAGATTTTTATTGGAGTTTTATTTTATTACTGACTGTTTACTTGTCTTTAATATTGTTTTTAATTAATATTAGTTAGGCTAGTAGTTTTTACTGTGGTATCGAAATTGGAATAGAGAATTGTGAATTTTCACAGGTAGCTCAAATGTTGGTGTCATTACTGCCTATTTTTCCATAAACACTTTCATGGCAGGTAAAAAATATTTTCGGCCATTGACAGGAGTGGCATAAAGTTAGTTTTAGTGTCTGTGTATGCCTATTGTTTGATTTATATATATATATATATATATATATATATATATATATATATATATATATATATATAGGCCTATATATATATATATATATATATATAGGCCTATATATATATAGGCCTATATATATTAAGAAAGCTGATATCTTTAGAAAGAGAAATCATATTTGAACAAACATGGAGACTGCAGTCTGGAGGACTGATAATGTTGTGAGGTTCAGAAATATGAAGCACTTTATTTACCTCAGACTCAGCAAATACTGTTAAGTGTTAATTATTCACCAACACCATCGAAGGCTGAGTAAGTGTGTGACTAAGTAACCATAATATTTTATTGGAGTGGCTTTTATTGAATAATTTGAAGTATTTTAATGCACGAGGCGACGGCTTGCTCCTGACGTTAATAATGTGTAATTACGGCAAATAGTGTTTGTGCTCAGTGAATAAATAAATAAAAGATTGACTATTTTAACCAGTGTTTATATTTAGAACTAATGCTGTTGTATTCACTCTGCTTGTTTTCTGTGTTCGTGTTGCTGTTACTGTGTTGTTTTCCACTGGTTTCTGTTCACATCCGGTATAATCAGTCACCTGATCTAATCAAACGTTCCTTTGGGCATCAGATCGTGTCTCCAAACTCAATCACACGCACCGTCGAGGCTTTTCTGCCCTCATAAAACTACAGTCACCTGTCCTGAAACTGCCATCGACTTCAATTGAGTTTGATCTTCAACCCTGCATGTAAAGCAAAGGTTTATTGAGGCCTTGTTTTGATCGTCTTCACTCCGCCTGATGTTGAAGGTACATGACGTCTTTAGCGGATATTAAAGCTGTTCTTCAGATTCAGTGACAGGATGAAATGAAAGCATTGCTCGTGATGATGGAGAGATTGAGAGTTATTCTTAGCAAACATGCTCATAACTAGGTGTTTTATTTTATAAGCCCATGCACTTTTATGTCCCACATTTGTATGAAAACTAACATAGTTCAACATTACATCATTTATTTTCAAATGCTTTGCATGATTTTCTTCATCCCTGAACAAAATTTTCAATTACATTTTTGATTCTATAAAATTATATATAATAATACTTATATACTTATAATAATAATACTAATAATACTATATATATATATATAAACTGATAGCTAATAATGTTGCTATTTAAATATTTATTGTGTCATTATTTTCACAAATTATGTCTGTTTCCATCATTATTAACAACTTTCCCCTTTATAAACTTGTTTAGTTTTGGTTAATGAAGAGTTTGAGATGAAATGTGGCCCGTGATGTGTGAAGACAATGAGGAAAAATAAAGGTAAATATCACTTTTTTTATTGTTTGATATGTATTTTTATTGTGCATATTTTTTAACCAATCTATAATTTTGTGAAGTTTATGCAAAAGGTGCAAATATTGTTTAATTGCATGCATTTAGGATGCATACCGGTAATGTATAAAATGCTTGCCATGAAATTAGTCGTAGCAAGATTGGGCTTTAAAATTAAATTTCCACTTTTGAAAATGTTCAGAAAAAAAGATGATGTTTATTTATTGTATTCATTATTAAATATTGTTTAATCGTAATGATGGATGTTAGGGTTAGTAGGAAAATGTAATCAATGAAAAGTGTGTTTTAAGAGAGTTTGCACCAGATAAAACATCCTTCTTTCTCCTTTCTTTCAGCCTTTAAAATGAAATTTCAGGATGTTCAGAAAAAAAGATTTAAAAAAAAAAAAAAGGTATTAATTTATTGTATCATTTTATTTTTGTTATTATTAAATATTGTTTAATCGTAATGATGGATGTTGTTAGTAGAAAATGAAAAGTGTGTTTTCAGTGTGTTTACAGAAACACACATCAGTTTCAGTAAAAGCCTAATTAAATCAACAGCAGATCAAACATCCTTCTTTCTCCTCTCTCTGTTTCTCTTTCTCTGTTTCTCTCGCTCTTTCGTTTTCTCTCTCTCTCTCTCTCCCGTTTCTCCGGCTCTCAGACGCTGTAAGTCATGAGAGGATCAGAGTTCATGTTAATCATTGATCCGAGGTCTGTCTTCCTGCACTCCGAGATCTCCAGTGTTTACGCACGGATCTCAATGCGCTTCACCTTTTCTTTCCCCAATGATGCCTTTCTCCAGTTTTCCGGTTGCATTCATGCTCCGCTAGTTTGCTCAGGATGCTGCGAGTCTCATCCGCGTGTCTCTCTTTAATCCCAGCGCTGGTTTTATGTGGTTTGGATTATAAAGCATCCAAGCTGTGGCTCCAGCCTCTGAACGAGACGTTCCTGCAGACGGGAACGTTTCCCAGCGAGTTTCTCTGGGGCGTCGGGACCTCGGCGTTCCCGACTGAAGGCTCCTGGGATGCGGATGGGAAGGGTGAGTCCGTGTGGGATCGTTTCACACATCATCCCCGCACCAGTGACAGTTATCTCCGATGGGAAGAGGATTTGAAATCAGTTCAGTATTTGGGAGTGAAGTCCTACTCCTTTTCTCTCTCCTGGACTCGTCTTTTCCCGAATGGAGACGCCACGGAGAATCCCAACCCGGCTGGAGTGGAACATTACCGCCGTTTGATCAGCAGGTTAAAGGAGCTTGGGGTTGAGCCTGTGGTGACTCTGTTCCACTGGGATTTTCCGCAGGTCCTGCAGGAGCGATTGGGAGGCTGGTTGAACGGGAGCATGGAGGACGTTTTCGCCGATTACGCCTCGTTTTGTTTCCGAACGTTCGGCGGGGAGATCCGCTACTGGATCACGATGCATAACCCGTTCCTCCTGGCCATTCAGGGATACGGGACGGGGGCTCACGCTCCAGGGGTTGCCGGGGGTCACGCCGACCCCTTCATCGCGGCACACAACCTCATCAGGGTGAGTTCGGGCTCAGAGGTCAGAGGTCAGCCCAGCTGTGAGAAACAGAGCTGTGTGTCACGAGACGTTGGGAGCCTCCGATAGCCACAAGTGTGGGATACAGCAGTGTTACAAATATCACATTTCAACCCAAATTCAATATGGCTAAGTTTATTTATTTTGCATAATGAAGATAAAGCCACTTTATTTATGTGTGTGTGTGTGTTTTACAGCCTACAGAGGACATGCATTCATTTCTCTGATCATTTTAACATTTAACCAAATCTTTTTTTTATGGGCAAAAATCTTAAAGCAAGTGCACACACAGACACACACACACACACACACACAGACACACACACACACACACACACACATCACACACACACACACACACACACTCACATATTCACAGACACTCACACTCTCTCACACACTCACAAACACACACAGACTCTCTCTCACACACACACACTCACTCACACTCACACTCTCTCACACACTCACAAACACACACACACACACACATGTCTGGTTCACTATCTTTGTGGGGACTCTCCATAGACTTAATGGTTTTTATACTGTAAAAACTGTATATTCTGTCTCCTTACACTAACCCTACCCCTAAACCTACCCAACACACACACACACACACACACACACTAACCCTACCCCTAAACCTACCCATCACACACACACACACACACACACACACACACACACACACACACCCACTCACTCACTCACACACTCACACACACACACACACACACACACACACTCACTCACACAGACACACACAGACACTCACACACTAACCCTACCCCTAAACCTACCCATCACACACACACACACACACACACACTAACCCTACCCCTAAACCTACCCATCACACACACACACACACACACACACACTAACCCTACCCCTAAACCTACCCATCACACACACACACACACACACACACACACACACACACACACACACACACACACACACACACACACACACCCACTCACTCACTCACACACTCACACACACACACACACACACACACACACACACACTCACTCACACAGACACACACACACACACACACACTAACCCTACCCCTAAACCTACCCATCACACACACACACACACACACACACACACACACACACACCCACTCACTCACTCACACACTCACACACACACACACACACACACACACACACACACACACACACACACTCACTCACACAGACACACACAGACACTCACACACTCATCAGGGGTCATGCTCGTTCTTCACCTCAGCTGTGAAAGAGTGCATGTAGAGATGATGAGATCTTCACTGAGAAACAGAGCTGTGTGTCTCCAGACGTCAACCAGATGTTCAAATATTTCAGTCAAAAATGTCCTGGTCACATTTCAGCCCAAAATCAATACGGATTTTTTTTTTGCATGCAGATAAAGCCACTTTATTATTTTTTTATTGTTTTGCATTGACATGGCAATTAAGCTCATTTTACTTCTACTTTGCCCTTAATTAAAAAATGTATAACTGTAATGTCAAGATTTGTTAAGGGTTTTTAAAAAAAAAAATTCAAAAGTGATTTAAAAATTGATATATCATTTTTTTCTCCCTTATTTATTTAAAGCCTGCAGAGTCCATGCATTATTTCTCTGATCATTTTAATATTTAACAAAAGTCCATTTTTGGGCAAAAATCTCAAAGCAAGTACTCACTCACTCACTCACTCACTCACTCACACACACACACACACACACACACACACACATACATATTGAGGCCATGCATTTTTTTCTGTCTCGTTTTCTCGGATGATTATCAAAATCTACAATATAAGTTTTCAGGCGTTATCTACCGTCAGATAACTTATGCATTTAATTTCTGTTCTTACTTGCAAGCTCTTCAAAATGAACATACAAAATGTGTTAAATAGTGTAATGTAGAGATGAACTGTTATGCATTAAGTGATTTTTATATCTAAATATCTACATGTCTCTACATATGTGGTGATTCTGCTCAGATCTGACCGGTAGAAATATGTTTTAACTGCGTAAGATCATGAATTATGGAGAACATGACTGATATCTGCAGTGATGATGGTGTTGTGTGTCCGCAGGCTCATGCTAAAGCGTGGCACGTTTACGACCAGCACTTCAGACCTCATCAGCACGGTAAAGTCTCCATCACTCTCGGCTCTCATTGGGTGGAGCCTCATCAAGGCAAGGCCTCGCCAGACAATCTGGAGCTCTGTCAGAAGTCCATGGAGGCTGTGATTGGCTGGTTCGCAGAGCCCATATATGGAAGTGGAGATTACCCAGAGTCCCTGAAGGCCTCGAACCGCGGCGCCATCCCAGAGTTCACTCCACAGCAGAAGCTCTCAGTGAAGGGAACCGCTGACTTCTTCTCTCTGGCCTTCGAGCGGGAGACCCTGCGGGTGGCCCGAGGACTGTCCCTGTTCGGGCAGACGATGACCTTTGACCTCAGGAGTGTGCTGGTGTGGGTTCGGCACATGTACGGTGACCCGCAGGTGCTGGTGGCCGAGAACGGGTGGTTCTCTGACGCTTCTGTCGGAGTCGAGGACACGGTGGCCATTTATACCATGAAGAAGTTCATCATGCAAGTCATGCAAGGTGTGTGTGTGTGTGTGTGTGTGTGTGTGTGTGTGTGTGTGTTTTAAACCCTGTTTACACCTGGTATTGACATGCATCACAAATGCAGCTCATGTGAATTTGTAAAAATTTATTTGGGATTCACAAAAATTCATTCTAAACGCATAAAACACATATTTATTTGTTTCTAAATAATTATTTATTTATAATAAATACACTGCATTTACTTATTTTTAATAAATACATAAGTATACAAGTATATATAATTTTTCTAAATATTTGTTTCACATTCCCTTTTTTAATTAAATATTTATTAATAAAAAAATTAAATACATTAATTTTATTTATACAATATAAACAATTTATTTATATATTATTACATTTATTTATAATATATACACATACATAAAAAAGTATTTTAGTTATAATTAAATGTATTCATTTATAATAAATAAACAAAATGTATTTAATTATATTTAATAAATGCATAAATAAAAAGTATATATTTATAAATTATTTTATTTCTAAATATGTTTATTTTACATTAATATCTTTTAATTATTTATACATTATTAATACATGCATACATTTCCTTTATTTCTTCATTTCTTTGTATTTATAGTATATAGAAGAAATATTTCATGACAAATCCTCATTTGTTCATTAATTTTGTCTCCGTGTTTTATGATTTTGAAAGATGGGGTGAAATTTAAATCTGCTAAATGAACAAATGGATCACAATACATCTCCACAACACACCGGGTAATGATTAAAACATAGATGCGTTTATCTATTCTTTATATACTCAGCACTGTAAAAATGCTGAATATGACATACTTATATATGACAAGAAGAACCTTGAGATCAACAACTCAAAATTTGCTTTATTTTTAAAACCTAAAAAAAAAAAAATTTGGTTACACTTTATTGTAAGGTGTCATTGTTACAGTGTAATTATATATATATAAGAACTGAGTAATATTAAGTAACTACATGCACTTACTATAGGGTTAGGGTTTGGTTTAGGGTTAGTTGCATGTAATTATGTATAATTTATAGTTATTACTATAGTAACTACATGTAACAATGACACTGTAAAATAAAGTATTAACAATTTATTTATTTTTTTAAGTTTTAAAAATTGTAAGCAAATTTTGAGTTGTTGATCTTAACCATCTTAACCAAATTTTTAAAAAACAACTTAAAAAATCAATAAATTGGTAACACTTTATTTTACAGTGTCATTGTTACATAATAATGTAGTTACTATAGTAATAACTATAAATGATACATAATTACATGCATCTAAACCAAACCCTAACCCTA
The DNA here is from genome assembly GCF_949319135.1 of Squalius cephalus. NCBI lineage: Eukaryota > Metazoa > Chordata > Actinopteri > Cypriniformes > Leuciscidae > Squalius > Squalius cephalus. The sequence goes on from NC_137135.1 coordinate 36,222,279, forward strand.
TAGTAAGTACATGTAGGTAATTAATATTACTCAGTTCTTATATATATATAATTACACTGTAATAATGACACCTTACAATAAAGTGTAACCAAATTTCTAAAAAAAACAACTTAAAGCACATTTCTTTGCCATGGCCTATTCTTCCTTTTCATGATAATTTTTATAATTTTTATTCTATTACTATTGCACTCTCTTGTCTATCTCACTGAGATGATGTAAAGCACATTGGTCAGCATGTGTTGTTTCAATAGTGCTGTACAAATAAAAGTGACATTGACTTATATGGCATACGGAAGGCGCTATTTTTACGTGTGTGTGTGTGTGTTCCCTCAGCCGTGTCCGTGGACGGAGTGAGTGTGTTCGGATACACCGCCTGGAGTCTGGTGGACGGCTTCGAGTGGAATCACGGATACAGCATGAGGAGGGGATTGTTCTACGTCGACTTCAGTCAAGCCGAGCGCCACCGGGTCCCGAAGACCAGCGCGCACTTCTACAGACGCCTGGTGCGGGACAACGGGTTCCCGGACGACAACATCGAGGGCCGGTTCCCCTGCGACTTCCAGTTCGGTGTGTCGGAATCAGTATTACAGGTGATTTTGCATTGATTTAAAGGGTTAGTTCACCCAAAAATGAAGATTCTGTCAGTAATCACTCGCCCTCATGTTGTTCAACCCCGTCAGACTTTCGTTCATCCTCAAGATATTTCTGATGAAATCTGAGAGCTGTCTCACTCCTCCAAAGGCTTCTAGGTAATTGAGATCTGCCATCCCAGAAAAGTTAGTAAAGACATCGTTAAAATAGTCCAAGTGACTACAGTGGCTCAACCTTAAGTTTATCAAGCGGCGAGAATACTTTGTGCACAAAACAAACAAACAAAAATAACGACTTAGTTGTTTCTCTGAGTGCGTTCACGTAGTGTAACAGCAGCGCTTCTGGGTTGTACGTCCGAACGGAGGCTCACTATTGGCCGACGCTGCTCATGTGATGCTGACCAATAGTGAGCCTCCGTTCTGACGTACAGAAGCGCTGAACTCACTCAGAGAAACAACTAAGTCGTTATTTTTGTTTGTTTGTTAGAGAAACACAGAAGAAAATGAAGGGTTGAATAAAGTCGTTATTTTTGTGTTTTTTGCGCACAAAAAGTATTCTCGTCGCTTGATAAACTTAAAGGAGAACTAGATGTATAAACATAAAGAAGTAGATGTGAAAGATATGAATAAAAGTGATGTTATTTCAGCCAGCGCACATACCTGTATTTACATCCTGTTTTCGGTTGAAGTCCACAGTAGTCGATTGTCGAGTTCACGCGCATTGGTTTAGTACGTACGATCATGCGCCCGAACTCGACAATCGACTACTGTGGACTTCAGCCGAAAACAGGATGTAAATACAGGTATGAGCACTGGCTGAATAAACATCATTTTTATTCATATCTTTCACATCTACTGCAGTCAGATTCACTCGTGTTCACTCTGAAGGAATCACTCACATGACCTGTGCACTTGTAATGACACATCAAGGATGTTAAGAGGCTAAAAGCAGGTTTAAAACTTGCCCCATTGAAGTCAACAGGGTGCACATTTTAAAAAGAGGATAACACGGTGTAGGCAACACCGATTTTTGTCGTTGTTCTCTGTACTGACAGCACTGCAAATTTACAAAAAAGCTCAATGTTAAAATTGACCGGAGTTCTCCTTTAAGGTTGAGCCACTGTAGTCACTTGGACTATTTTAACAATGTCGTTACTAACTTTTCTGGGATGGCAGATCTCGATTACCTAGAAGCCTATGGAGGAGTGAGACAGCTCTCAGATTTCATATATTGGGTGATAATATTGCATAACAAGTGATTTATAAGCTATTTTTTGTAGGCCGGTCATTTTTGACCGGGAACACCACAAGTGTGACAATGTGCCATTTTGTACAAAATAAAAGTTTTTCAAAACAAAATTCCTGGTGAAAAATTAAAGTAGACTAGTGTGATCAACAGTGCCAATTTTCTTCAGATTTTATTTAATATTTCCAAAATTATTCAAAAATAATATTTTTTTTACTAAAAAAATTAGATATTAATTGTAATATTTTTAATTTGTGTTCTGAAGATGAACGAAAGTCTGACGGGGTTGAACAACATGAGGGAGAGTAATTACTGACAGAATCTTCATTTTTTGGTGAACTAACCCTTTAACATTTTGAAAACTCTTTACTTTGTCAAAATGTCCGTCTTGGCGAGTATTTACATAATGAATAATAAATGGAATTAACAGTTGGGAAAGAAATCGGATGCGTATCATTATATTAGATCCATGCATTCGGTCTTAAAGCCTAAAGCCTAATATCTGCCGCTGTCTGTCACTAACGTTCAGCACAAGACAACATCACTCTCTGCTCTCTTGACTGAATAACTTTAGTAGGTTTAATAAGAATCAGTGGACATTTGATTCGTACAGGGAAGACTATGCAGTGTTTTAAACTTTAACTCAGGGTTTTATGACTATTTTGACAACAGATTGTTTAATGCAGTACTGTGTTTTAAATGGTGCTTATAGATAAATCCATAGGCTTGTTCCAGTCTGGATACCCTTCTCAAAATTGGGAAGAACGTGTATAAGATCGTGATATGAAATTTTGGGGAGATCGCCCACTCTTACTTGTACTATTTACATTTACATTTATGCATTTTATCCAAAGCGACTTACATTGCATTTTAAGGTACACATTTACATTCTTATCAGTTCTTGCTTTCTCTGGGAATCGAACCCATGACCTTGGCGTTGCAAGCGCCATCGCTCTACTGTTTGAGCTACAGGAATGCAGTTGTATGTATACTGTTTGTGTATACTATACTATTTGTGAACGTTTGATATAAATGTGTTCTCCCAGGTTCATCTGCACCCGTTCTCGCCCCAGTTCACGGATCCGCACCTGTACCGCTGGAACTACTCCGGCGACGGCGCTCTCAAACCCGTGACGGGGATCGAGCTTCACAACCGGGCCGCCCAGTGCACTGACTTCCTCTACATCCAGCGCCACCTGCTTCTCCTCGGGGTCACGGGGTCGTCACACTACCGCTTCGCCCTGGACTGGACCCAGCTCATGCCGAGCGCCGACCCGTCGTCTGTGGACGTGGAGAAGGTTCGGTTCTACAGGTGTGTGTTGAGCGAGCTCATCCGTAGAGGAATCCAGCCGGTCGTGACGCTGTATCATCCCAGCAACCGGTCGCATTCGCTGGGAATGCCTGAAACGCTACATGCTAACGGCGGATGGAGGAACCACAGCGCCGTCGAGGCCTTCGTTAACTACGCTACGTTCTGTTACCAGGAATTCGGTGGGTTGGTACCGACGTGGATCACTATTAATGAGCCGAACCGGTTAACGGAAGCGTACGGCGGGACGGCGGAGGACAGGCGGATGGTAGCGCGTCACTTGCTTCTAGCGCACGCTAAAGCGTGGCGCGTTTACGATACACGCTTTCGCCGCCAGCAGGGGGCGACGGTTAGTTTCGCGCTTCATGCTGATTGGGTCGAACCAGCCAATCCGTTCGTAGAATCGCATGAAGCTGCACGGCAGGATTTTTTGTCGTTCGAACTAGCTCGTTTTCTCGACCCCTTGTTTGAGGGGCGTGGCAACGCTCTGATTGGCTTCACCGACGACGAGAGGGAGGAGCTTAAAGGAGCGCTGGATTTCATCGCTCTGAATCACTTCACGACACATCTGGTGTCACCGTTACACAAACCTTCACCACGAAACCCAAACCCGGCGAACCAGGACCACGGCTACCTGCTGATGACCGACGTCACCTGGCCGAAGTCGCCCCGGGGACAGGCGCTCGTGCCCTGGGGTCTCCGCAGGGTGCTGGGATGGGTGAAGGATCGCTATGGCGACGGCCTGCCCATCATCATCACAGCGTCAGGGGTGGATGATCAAGCATCCCATAATGACCAGCTGAGACAACGCTATATCAGGGACTACCTGCAGGAGGCGCTGAAAGGTGAGCTGAATCTGAATATAATGATTGAGGAATTTCAGAAGCACACTTTTGGCTGTTTTTTAATTATCATTATTTTTATTTTGTTCTTTATTATATTTTATTTTATCATTACTTTAATTATATTTTTTATTTGTAGTTTATTTTCTTGTTTTATTTTAATATTGATTTTATCACTAGTTTAGTTTATTTTTTGCTTTTAATTTTAGTTTAGTTTACTATTTTATTTTATCATCATTTTTTTGTTTATTTTTATTTTTATCTTATTTTTAGTGTATTTTAACATTATTTTATCACTATTTTAGTTAATTTATTGTACTTTTATTTTTAGTTTATTTTTTTAATTTGTTTTATTATTTTTTGTGTATTTTTTTATTTTATTTTAATAATATTTTATCTTTTTTTTATTTTATTTTTTTAAAAAAAAAATTATCATTATTTTTTTAGTTTATTTTTAATATTCTTGGTGATCAGATTTATCAGACATTGTTTTATTGCATGTCGCATGACCATTAACCGAAATCATGTCTTGTTAAATTATTTAAAATATTAACTAAATCTTAAATTTAAACTAAATTTAAACCTTAAACCAAATCAACCAGTTTTAAATCAGAAAAATACAATCATATAAAAAAATGTAGGTCAAGCCTCTGATATTTTGGCCATCATGATAATATGAGGTGTTGCCTGAGCAAACATCACTAATGAGCTGTGATTATGAAACATGTTCCTATTATATAATAACAGCATCAGAGATTAGCTGTATTGCAGAATGCTAGAGCTGCAGTGTGTGTTATCTAGTGTTATCTGTTCTAACACAAGAACACAGCGTAATCAGCCTCTTCCTCTGAGGTGCGACATCATGGGGTCAAAGGTCATCCTGCTGTTTATGAGTGACCTTTGAGATGGAGTGACACACAGGGTCACATGGACATCATGAGGAGACTGTCTGATCCTTGAGCCCGATGAGGGTTTTTACAGTGTTTGTGCGGATGTGAGTCACAGTCGCTTCCTCTCGTGTGTTTGTGTGTGTTTGTGTGTGTGTGTGTGTGTGTGTGTGTGTGTGTGTGTGTGTGTGTGTGTGTGTGTGTGTGTGTCCTGACAGAGTAGTCCATGTGATTAATCTGTGAGCAGTGTGTCCTGTGTACATATTTGAGAACAGTGCTGTGTGTGTTATAGAGGCATAGAGGAGGAGCGGCGGCAGTGAAGAGAGAGAGAGGACCAGGCCTGGACTTATGCTGTGTTTTGTTTATGTTTTATTATATTGTCCATGAGGGGGTGCCGTCTTTGTTTATTTTATGATTATTAAGAACAACTAACCTCGTTACAAAAATAAAATACATTTTTTAAATCCAAAACTTAAAGATAAAAAACTTCTTTTTTATTTATTTATTTATTTATTGATTACCTGTATGTCCACGTGACCATTAACCAAAATCAGAGAACCATGAACTACTATAAATATAGAATTGTGAATGCATTGATAAATTATTGAAATATTAACTTATTTAAATATTATTGTAAATATTATTGTTAACTCAAAGTTGCATGTAAACTGTACTTTTTTGCATAGCAATATGAGCTCTAGTACTAGTGTCAACTCACCTCTCTCTCAATTCAATTCAATTCAATTCAATTCAATTCAATTCAATTCAATTCAATGTGTGCTTTATTGGCATGACAATTATTTCAATGTATTGCCAAAGCATTTCCAATCATCATACATGTACATATACATACATACAAAACAATAAAAAAGGTAAGTAGAAACATCAACATTTCAGAATTCTATGAACAATTTAGAATTCAGTGTGTGTGAGTGTTTGTGAGTGTCTACAACAGATCCTGAAACGATGTTTAGACGGCTGGAAGCTTATTACAGACTCACGAATAATGTGGTTTTCTTTTGTGATGTATGGCGTTTTAATGAGGGACTATAGTACAAAATGATCAGCTCATTGTGACCAGCTCATTTTTTTGATAACTGCCAGTAATGTAACGTGATGTAAAGTTGATAGAATAATAAAATGCTTGTTAAACCTCTCCCCCCCCCCCCTCTCTCTCTCTCTCTCTCTCTCTCTCTCTCTCTCTCTCTCTCTCTCTCTCTCTCTCTCTCTCTCTCTCTCTCTCCCTCCCTCTCTCTCCCTCTCTCTCCCTCTCTCTCTCTCTCTCTCTCTCTCTCTCTCTCTCTCAGCTCGTGAGTTGGACGGGGTCAATCTAAGAGGTTTTTATATCTGGAAGCTTCAGGATCATCACGATCTTCGGTTTGGTCTCTTCACCTCCGCCGCTCGTCACTCTCGACCCAAAGCGTCCGTCGACCTTTACCGTGACATCATCACCCGCCGCGGCTTTCCGTCCGCCGCTGACCTCCGACCTTTCACCTGCCAGGTCACGGTCAAGCGGACGACCTGTGAACTCTGCACACACATCGCAGAGAACAAACCGCTGCTGTTCTTCAGCGTGTGTGTGTCCGTCAGCATCTCGATGCTCAGCGCGCTCATCATCATCTCTGTGGTGAGGAAGAGGAGGATGAGGAAGAAGAGAGTGGTTAACGTCTGGCCGCAGAGACTCGCTGTCCCGCAGAGGTTCCCCATGATGAGGGTCGCACTCAGAACCGGGCGCTTACACTATTAAACCGGCTGAGACAGTTAAACACAGAACATGTGCATAAACACACTGGGATCTCACCGCACACACTTAACCTCACACTCACTTCCCTCGGGTCAGTTCAACCCGGAACTAGGACTTTTGTCGCACTTGAACCACGAATACCACGGAAAAAAATGAATGGATGGATTCGAGGAGTTTTGTGGTTGAAATTTAAAAAAAGTAACAAATCCTTCTTTCGTGGGTCAATTTGACCCCCATAGGAATGAATGGAATGCAATGAATGCTTTAATACACATAGAAAAACCTAAAAATGCTCAAAATTCAAACTAAAAATGCTAAAACTTTGCCAAAAAAATTATTTTATAATGTGTGTCTGAAAGCATACTGAAGCGAACTGACTTCAGGAGCGGATCTAGACCCAGCGGAACAGCTCGTTTGCTCCAGATAGAGATATGAGGTCGGCTAGAGGTCGGCTAGAGGTCAGCTAGAGGTCGGCTAGAGGTCGGCAAAGACGCCCAATGTAGAATATTTAAAATTTAAGTGGAAAGAATGTAAGGAATGTGCTTAAATTATTTTTGTATTATTTATTGATCAAATCTAGTGATTTAAAGGTAAATCAAATCAAAAATGACAAAAAATCTCAAAAAAAAAATATTTTATTTAAAAAATAGAAAAAATTATTCTCAAAATAAAATGAAATAAGCTTTCAGGACAAAAAAATAAAATAAAAATGATTGTCTAATTTTAGGGCTTCTGATTATTTTGACCAGCGAAGGGAAAGATTTGTTACAAAGTGTGAGGGAAGGATGAAGGTTAAAAATCTAATATCTCCAGACTGGCTGTGAACCGACAAACACGATACACTTTAAAACACACACATGTCAGTAGAGCCCAAAGACCTGAACATTACCTGTGTTAACATGAGCCGTGTGTGATTAAAGCCCTGTAAACTTTACACGCAAGGATACAAGAAAAGCACTTTTTATACATTTAGAAATATACACACAGGAACTGTATCAGTATCACCAGAAGTTCATCCAGCTTAAATAGTAGTCTGAACTCAATGATGATTTAGACATTACATGGCTCAAATAGTGCATGTTTTTAGGGAATAATTAATATAAGTGCTTTGACAAAAATTCAAGACTCACATATCCTCAAGAATGATTCCTTTATTTACATCCATTGTAAGTTCTCGACTGTTAAGCTATTGAACTGTCAGGAAGGATTGTGGTGGTGTTGTTTTGTGAGCAGAACTGTAATATTTCTGGAGGAACTGTATGATATCTGTCCATTAGGTGGCGCTGCTGCATCTGAAATTTCCTCACACTGGATGGCATCAGTTCTAATGATTAATTGTTATGTAAAACTATGTATTTACATCGAAAAATAAGTACGATGTGCTTATTGTGTTGATGTTGTACTGTAAAACAATTTTGCTGCTTTTTTAATTACATACATTTATTACAGCTGTAATAACATGCAGGTATTTTCAAAATATAATTACAATGTATGTACACAATACGTCCATTGTATCAAATTATTAATTTCAATGTAAGTGCATAGTACTTAAAGCCACTTAATATAAAGTGGGACCTGATTAATTGTTCACTTTTTTGTACATTTTTATGGACTTTAAGTGAAAGAGTAGAGGGATGGCTGAAGGCAAACAGAAACAATTTAACGATGAATCTGTGATGTTTTGAAATACTGTAAATTAGAACAATAAATAATATAGTTTGAGAACTGCTGCAGACCCACTTATAATAAATCACCATTATGTGAAGCTGCTGAAGCATTCCTGTCAAACTCTCATTTATGATGACGAAGGCATCTTTAACACTTAAAAGCACAAGACATCAAATTTAAAGAGATATAAAGAGACATCAAAAAAGAAGTGTATTGCTGTGATGTATCTATTCAAAAGAATACACGTGAGATGGAATGACCACAACTTTACCACAGCCCGTCTACAGAGAGCCTGGCCACTCCCTATTACAGTGCTATGCGTAAGTTTAGACACCCATGCTAAAGTTGACTAAAAAGAGGAATAAAAAATCATCTTTTGGAAATTGAACTTAATGCCTTAATTTAAAAAATGAGGAAAAATCCAACCTTTAAGGACACCACTTTTCTTTGTGAATGAATGATGTATCGTAAATAAATAAATGTTCTTCCTTAAAATACAGGGTGCATAAGTCTGGACACCCCTATGTTAAATTCCCATAGAGGCAGGCAGATTTTTATTTTTAAAGGCCAGTTACTTCATGGATCCAGGATACTATGCATCCTGATAAAGTTCCCTTGGCCTTTGGAATTAAAATAGCCCCACATCATCACATAGCCTTCACCATACCTAGAGATTGGCATGGGGTACTTTCCATAAGATCATCTCTCAATGCAAATCAAACTAGCTATTAGGCTAACTGAAATAAAACCATGCCAATCTCTAGGTATGGTGAAGGCTATGTGATGATGTGGGGCTATTTTAATTCCAAAGGCCAAGGGAACTTTATCAGGATGCATAGTATCCTAAAAAAATTTTTTTTTTTAAATACTTAAAAATAAAAATCTGCCTGCCTCTATGGGAATTTAACATAGGGGTGTCCAGACTTATGCACCCTGTATTTTAAGGAAGAACATTTATTTATTTACGATACATTATTCATTCACAAAGAAAATTGGTGTCCTTAAAGGTTGGATTTTTCCTAATTTTTTTAATTAAGGCATTAAGTTCAGTTTCCAAAAGATGATTTTTTATTCCTCTTTTTAGTCAACTTTAGTATGGGTGTCTAAACTTATGCATAGCACTGTAAGTCCTATTGTACCAAATGTTGGTTGTAGTACCACCAGAGTTCCACTGGGGGCGATCGCCCATGAGTGCAGAATGAATGGGAGTCTATGGGGCTAGACGGCTAAATTTGTCTCTTTCACCCGATTGCCGTTAAGAAATCTCAGATTTGATTGTAGGTTTTGCAAGTTCAACATGGGTTATAGGTCAAAAGTTGAATGAACGAGTACTTATGTCCTTTCGATTTCTTACAGGTTGAGTTGTTGTTGCCCATAACACGCTAGCATTCTGCTAATGAACGCTGATTGGTCAGTGAAGGACTGATTACGACCAGAGATACCGCTTGATGGTCTCGCAATTAAATCTTTCTCAACAGAATAGGCTTTAAACGTGCAATAGTCCTAATCTGGAACAAAGCAACTCTTAATCACGGCATTAATCTTCTTATCAAATTTCAGCTCTGGGTCAAACACAACACCTACATTTTTTACTTGGTCATGACAATAGTCTGACCATGTGCCAAAATATGTTGCAATATCGAAGCATCCTCTGGCAGGGCCAAAAAGCATAATCGCATTTTTACTTTGGTTTAACTGAACCACCAAAGTATGGGTCATCCAGCTCTTAACCTCCTCCAGACACGCCAACAGTGAGTTAGACCACAATCCTCTCCTGATTTCAAAGGGAGATAAATTTGTGTATCGTCGGCGTTTAAATGGTAAGACATGCCATATTTTTTTTTAAATCGAACTCAGGGGCAACATGTACAGATAAAATAAAATTGGACCAATAACAGAACCCTGAGGAACCCCACAAGTGACAGGCACGGTTGTTGAAACAAGGTTACCATCCTTCACTGAGAATCCTTTATCAGTAAGATAAGACTTGAACCACTTTAAAACTGTCCCACGTATTCCAACCAATTGGGATAATCGCTTTATGAGAATCACATGGTCTGTTGTATCAAAAGCTGCACTCAAGTCCAATAAAATCAGAGCTGTAGCATTACCTGCATCTCAGATTAAACCAAGGTCATTAACAACTCTCAAGAGTGCAGATTCTGTACTATAACCTGCCCTAAAACCGGACTGAAATTTACAGACTAAATCCAGAAGAACTGCGGGAACGTCTCCGAGACGCTTGAAGAAACCTTCCTGCAAAGCTCCCTGGAAAACTATGCGCAAGTGTACCTCGACAAAAGCCGTTTTAAACGCAAAGGGTCGTTACACCATATATTGATTTGAATTAGTTAATAGAAGTTAAATCATAAATAAATTCAATGTGTGATTTTATTTTTGAAAGCATTCTCACTTTACAGCATTTTAACACAAGTGCCAGTACTTTTCCCAGTACTGTAGCTTTGCAGGAAGGTTTCTTCAAGCGTCTCGGAGACGTTCCCGCAGTTCTCCTGGATTTAGTCTGTCTCAGTTTCTTCTGTTTCTTCATGTAATCACAGACGGACTCGATGATGGTGAGATCAGATCATACCGGCTGTTGTCAGACTCCTTGTGCATACACAAATCTCACTGGATTATTACAATTAATTAATTGGGGGGAGGGGGTTACATGCCTAAGACTTTTGCACAGTACTGCATCTAAGATCTCATGTTTACTTAAAAATTACATCAGCTGTGCATAAAACACCTTCTCTAAAACGTTTGATAGGCATGGAAGTTTTGAGATGGGCCGGTAATTCTTTAATTCAAATGGGCTTTTTAAGAAGCGGCTGAATATCCGCTGGCTTGAGGGCCGTTGGAACTATCCCATTATGAAGACTGCTGTTAATAATAGAGGCAATACTTGGCCTAACAACATCCACCAATTCCTTGAGAAGGTGTAAAGGAGCCACATTACAATCCTCAGATGTAGGCTTCAAACGAATAATGATGTCCTTAACTTGCGCCACTGACACCCGGTCAAAGAGGTCAAAACTCCTGACACTAGCTGTCGACAACACTGTCTCAACCAGCAATATAGGAAGACAAGATCTAATCTTCTCCACTTTTTCCATAAAAAATATCTGAAACATTTCACATGTTTCCAACAAGGGAGTCAAAGCAGAACAGCCAATTGGTTGTAGAAGTCTATTAATCGTTCTGAAAAGGGCTGTAGGGGCATTACATTTCTGTGCAATGACACTGGAGAAATAATTTTACCTCGCAGTTCTCACAGCAGCCTGATAGTCTGAAACCACTTATACACTATACACTTATACACTTATACACTACATTATACACTATTCACTTATACACTACGCACTTATACACTGTATACTATGCACTTTTACACTATGCACTTTTACACTATGCACTTATACACTATGCACTTTTACACTATGCACTTTTACACTATGCACTTTTTACACTATGCACTTTTACACTATGCACTTATACACTATGCACTTATACACTATGCACTTTTACACTATGCACTTTTTACACTATGCACTTTTACACTATGTAATATAGTGTATAAGTGCATAGTGTAACTGTGCATAAGTGCATAGTGTAACATAGTGTAATGCACTTATACACTATGCACTTTTACACTATGCACTTATACACTATGCATTTATACACTATGCACTTTTACACTATGCATTTATACACTATTCACTTATACACTATGCACTTTTTACACTATGCACTTATACACTATGCACTTATACACTATGCACTTATACACTATGCACTTTTACACTATGCACTTATACACTATGCACTTATACACTATGCACTTATACACTATGCACTTTTTACACTATGCACTTATACACTATGCACTTATACACTATGCACTTATACACTATGCACTTTTACACTATGCACTTATACACTATGCACTTATACACTATGCACTTTTACACTATGCACTTTTACACTATGCACTTATACACTATGCACTTTTACACTATGCACTTATACACTATGCACTTTTTACACTATGCACTTTTACACTATGCACTTATACACTATGCACTTATACACTATGCACTTTTACACTATGCACTTATACACTATGCACTTATACACTATGCACTTTTTACACTATGCACTTATACACTATACACTTTTACACTATGCACTTATACACTATGCACTTTTACACTATGCACTTTTACACTATGCACTTATACACTATGCACTTTTACACTATGCACTTTTTACACTATGCACTTATACACTATGCACTTATACACTATGCACTTTTACACTATGCACTTATACACTATTCACTTATACACTATGCACTTATACACTATACACTTTTACACTATGCACTTATACACTATTCACTTATACACTATGCACTTTTACACTATGCACTTATACACTATGCACTTTTACACTATGCACTTATACACTATGCACTTTTACACTATGCACTTTTACACTATGCACTTATACACTATGCACTTATACACTATGCACTTATACACTATGCACTTTTACACTATGCACTTATACACTATGCACTTATACACTGTATACTATGCACTTATACACTATGCACTTATACACTGTATACTATGCACTTTTACACTATGCACTTTTACACTATGCACTTATACACTATGCACTTTTACACTATGCACTTTTACACTATGCACTTATACACTATGCACTTATACACTGTATACTATGCACTTTTACACTATGCACTTATACACTGTATACTATGCACTTTTACACTATGCACTTTTACACTATGCACTTTTACACTATGCACTTATACACTATGCACTTTTACACTATGCACTTATACACTATTCACTTATACACTATGCACTTTACACTATGCACTTATACACTATGCACTTATACACTGTATACTATGCACTTTTACACTATGCACTTATACACTATGCACTTATACACTGTATACTATGCACTTTTACACTATGCACTTTTACACTATGCACTTATACACTATGCACTTATACACTATGCACTTATACACTATGCACTTATACACTATGCACTTATACACTATGCACTTTTACACTATGCACTTATACACTGTATACTATGCACTTTTACACTATGCACTTTTACACTATGCACTTATACACTATGCACTTATACACTATGCACTTATACACTATGCACTTTTACACTATGCACTTTTACACTATGCACTTATACACTATGCACTTTTACACTGTGCACTTATACACTATGCACTTATACACTGTATACTATGCACTTTTACACTATGCACTTATACACTATGCACTTATACACTGTATACTATGCACTTTTACACTATGCACTTTTACACTATGCACTTATACACTATGCACTTATACACTATGCACTTTTACACTATGCACTTTTACACTATGCACTTATACACTATGCACTTTTACACTATGCACTTTTACACTATGCACTTATACACTATTCACTTATACACTATGCACTTTTACACTATGCACTTTTACACTATGCACTTATACACTATGCACTTATACACTATGCACTTTTACACTATGCACTTTTACACTATGCACTTATACACTATGCACTTATACACTATGCACTTTTACACTATGCACTTTTACACTATGCACTTATACACTATTCACTTATACACTATTCACTTATACACTATGCACTTATACTGTTGCAATCAGTTACTTTATCATCACTTTCAGATTAATAAATTCCTCTTTTGACTTCTTTTGAAGATGATAAAGCAGGTTGCCAAAAAAGGGCTAAAAACAAAAATACTTCTCCATTTATGGCATCTAACCCATGACTGTCCAATAAAGATTTGAAGGTAAAAGCTTTAGTGTTTTTTTGTAAATGTGTCAGATACAGAGGAGGATCCTGACGATTGGAGAGATATTTAAAGACACATCTCTCGTCTGAACATTCACAAGATTCTCAACCCATACGGTGAGTTTTATTTCTGGTCATTTTGAAAACGATGCAGATCTCAACAAAATATACGTTTTATTCTTCAGGAAATGACTGAATATGTGTTCACTTTCAAGGTGATTTTAATTGTCTGAACTGTATTTCAGGTGCAAATCCCACCTAATCCTCTGAGCTGGACCTCTGAAGCATCTCCGCAAACATGAGTGTGAGTGTTAGTGTGTAAGAATGTCAGATGCAGTCAGACAGCAGATCTTGAGTTGTGTGTCTCTCTCAGGTGTTGCTGTGTTTGTCTGCGCTGTTTGCCGTGTTGCTGGCGACTGAAGTGCCCAAAATTGAATGCTTTGCCACTGACTGCTCTGATATTTATTCGAGTGGGAAAACTGCCAGTGGCGTTTACACCGTCTCCTCAGAAGATGGGCCGGTGCAGGTCTACTGTCAGATGGTCCTCACCGGACTCCATGAAAGAGGCCACTGGACGGTATTTGCATATTTTATAATAATATATACTATTGTCACCGAGTGCTTTTATTTGTGCTCTTTTATTTTACTTATACAGCATCTAAGTGTGAAATAGTTCATAAAAGACTGTCATGCATTTGGCAGCTTAGGAATCACACAACAAAATTGACATTTGTTGCTAAAGAAAGCCTGAAAAGTTAAAAAACGTTAAAAATAAAACACTTTTTTAATGCTTTACACCCTTAAAAGTATGAATGATGTAAAACCGATGAATGATTTATGAATGATTCAGGTGATTCTCAGGCGAATGGACGGCGAGGTGAATTTCTTCAGGCCATGGGAGAGTTATAAACGGGGTTTTGGTAATAAAGAAGGCGAATACTGGCTGGGTGAGTGTTTTTGGGACATTTTGGGCAAAAAAAAAGCAAACAAAGAGAAAAAACATGCAATCAGACACATGGAAAGTGGCCGTTTACACAACCATGTTTTCAAATGAAAAATAATTGTAAAAAATTATGCGTTTTGAAAACGGATTTCAAAGTGCATGTTTTTTAAAAGCGACACTAAACTAAAAAAAGAAACATGAGTTTGTGAATACAGCGTTTTTAGTCATTTCAGCGGACGAACGCAAAAAAATACAGAGGATAAACTTTTCTATCGTTGGTTGACGTGTAAACCTTCCCTAATCTGGACCACAGCCTATAAATGCAGATTTATGTGGACATTTCTTTGAGTTAACCTGCTAAACCGGTTTCATTTCATGTTTTCAACAGGTTTAGAGCTTATTTACCAGCTGACACGCAGGAATCAGTATAAACTCAGAGTAGATTTGGAGGATTTTGATGGGTCAACGGCTTACGCTGAGTACGAGTCCTTCTCTGTGGATTCTGAGGCTGATGGGTACAAACTGCATATCAGCGGCTTCGTAAATGGAGGAGCAGGTCAAACTGTCCACAAATGTTTTCAGGTTTTCACTTGTGTGACCCTAATGATGAATCTACTCAAGCTGGATTGTTTAATTAAGGAGGAAGAAAATGCTTTAAACCGTGTTTAAACTAACGTTTTTTTTTTAAAGTCCACCGTGGTGAAATTAAGTTTTAATGTTGTTTATGTGTGTATGTGGTGTTTTTAATGTGCTTTAAGCATGTGTAAATTCATAAGTCGACAGCATTGCTGAGTATTTCCTCCTTAAAACTGCAGTGAACCAAAGACAGTCTCAAAAACACGCTTTGAAATCGCTGGTGTTTCTGACGCCACAAACTACCTTGTAACCAATCAGATCAACGTGTGATCGTCAACCAGTGGATCTCTGAGCTGAGTGAGTGAGTAGAGGCGGGGCTCATTTGCATATTCATAGAACCGCGCATACTAAATGAGGCAAGGGTGTCGAGTTACATTCAAGATATTTTAAGGCATGAAGAATTTTTTTCAAGGAAATTTTTTTTAAAATGATAATTTCGGTGATCAAAGATGAGTTTTAAGGGATAAAATGATTAACTACAGGGGATGATTTTTTTTCAGCTGATGAACAATATTTTGGTTTTACAGCCGATCAGAATCAATCCTGCTTTAAAGAGCGCAAGCATTTAAAGCAACAGGCGATTAAACAGCAGCGCGCTTATAATAAATAGAAAGATATCGTCCGCTGGTGTGGACACTAATAGTTAGTTATTCTTATAGTTATCGTTCTGGTCTGAACGGGCTTGTACATCATGATAATGTCCACAAATGAACTACTTTTGAAGCCTAAATACAATCAGCAGAAGTAAAAAGCTGTACCATAGGCTATAAACGAAGTACACAACGGTCACATGACTTCAACATCACTAAACAACTCTTTCTTTTCACTGAAAGTTTGAGTTATTACAGTTGGCAACAGCATGATTATAAACTTTAAAAGCAAACTAGTGTATAGATATACGTTTACCTGTTCGGATGATGACGTTTAATGTCCAGACGAACTCTGTAGTCACTTGTTAGCAAGTAAAAACTTTTTTTTTTTTTTAAATCACAAGGTGATTATTTATGATGTAATTCATATAACTTGAAAACATCTTTTTCACCACAGCCCTTATTTCAGGCATTTAACCAAAAGCCCATTCAAAAACTCTCTGACTTGACGACTGACCCGTTGACTTCAGAACGACTGAAGTGCTGAAATGCTCTGGCTGACAAAAATATTTTGGTGATCAAAGATGAGTTTTAAGGGATACAATTATTGACTACAGGGGGACTTTAAATAATTTTATTTTAGATGAATGAAAAGATAAATAAAAGTGTGTCTATAATGAAAGTTTCTCCTTTTTGCAGGTGAGTCTTTGAGTCGCCACAATGGAATGAAGTTCTCCACCTTTGACAAAGACCAAGACAGTTGGAAAGATGGCTCCTGTGCTGTACAAAAATCAGGAGGGTTTTGGTACTATAGTTGTTATAGCACAAACCCCACTGGTCAGTATTTGTGGGGGAAAGAGACTGTGACTATAAATACTGCGGCCAACTGGTACGAGTGGAAGAAAAGCTGGAGATCTCTGAAGTCCATCACCATGAAGATCAGACGCGTGCTGTAGACCAGGGGTTACAAACGCTTTGCATATCCACAACTACAATGCATTCATGTGGATCTTTCTTAAAATATGTTAAGATATATTCCCATCAGAAAAAATAATTTGACATCTGTTGTCCTTTTAAATCAAAATGTTGAAATTGGGTTCATGACTTCATGGCTTTTCTACATGCTTTGTTTGCTTTGATTTTGAAGTAATAAAAGTGTATGCTCATGCAAGCAGTATGTTGATTTTTATGTGTTTTATGTATTAATAAACTAAATAGACATTAGCAATACTCATGTGGGCTTCATATATGAATTATGAAAATAGTGTATTCAGAGTTTCAAGTAAATAAAAGGGGACACAATATGTCAATGTGTTCTCCAAACATCAATGTATGGAGCAAATGAGTTGTTTTAGCAACAGTTTGAAAATGCAACATTATGTTTTAATTAATTTGACAAAAAAGCTAGAATATAACTTCTATATGTATATATATATATATATATAACTTCTACTGCAAAAAAAGTGCTGTTCTTCCTCAGTATTTTTGTCTTTGCAATCATAGTCCTCAAAGATCAATCTCTGCCATACAATGGCATATTAAGAAATATAATATCAAGTAAGAGAGTTCCCGTTTGTGTGTGTGTGTATAAGTGTGTCCAAGGCCTTGTTTTGTCAGGATGTGTCCACGATGTGCACATAAGAAGTTACACACAGACAGTCTTACACAAGAATAGTCAAAAGTGGAGCCTAAGAAATAAGAAAATACAAACATGAACAACAACAATTATATTTGTATAGCACAATTAAAAACAACTGGCGTTGACCAAAGTGCTTAACAAGGCCAATAAGGGTAGACAATACCAGCACAAAAACCAGCAAAGATACACATCAAAGAAGAAAAAGTCGGTCACATCAGGGTATATTAAAAGCTAATGACAAGAGATGCGTTTTCAGAGAAGTTTTAAAAAGTGTCAGAGTTTGGGCAGATCTGATATTGTGGGGTAGGCTATCCCATAGCTTGGGTCCATAAGCTGCGAAAGCACGGTCACCCCTATTTTTCAGTCTGGTCCTGGGGACAGAAAGTAAGTTCGAGTCCCCCGATCTTAGTGATCTTGACTTCATTTCTGGATGAAGCAATTCAGATAGGTACTGGGGAGCTAAGTTCTGTATAGATTTAAAAACAAAGAGCAAAACTTTCAAATCTATTCGAAATGTAATCGGTAGCCAATGAAGCGAAATCAGAACCGGTGTAATATGTTCAAATTTTCGTTTTCCTTTGAGAAGGCGTGCAGCTGCGTTTTGGACTATTTGTAGACGGGTGATGTGTTTCTGAGAAATCCCAATATATAAAGAATTACAATAGTCCAATCTGGATGTTACGAAAGCATGCATAGCTATCTCAAAGTGCTTACCAGACAAAAATGGTTTAACCTTAGCTAAGAGACGGAGGTGAAAAAAGCAGGACTTTACCACCGCACTTATCTGCTTTTCAAGGGTAATGTTGTTATCAATCCAGACCCCCAGATTCCGAATACAGGTGGTACTGTGGGGTGACAACGTTTGGAGGTCACAAACATGTGTACTACGATCACTGGGGCCAAACACGATCATTTCCGTCTTGTTTTCATTCAGACTCAAAAAATTACCAGTAAGCCATAATTTCAGGTCATCTATAAAGTCCAGGTAGTGGCTTTAAAGCAGACGTGTCGTCACGCTTTAGAGGCATGTAAATTTGGGTATCGTCGGCATACAGGTGAAAAGAAACCCCATGTTTAGTTAAAATAGAACCTAAAGGTAACATATACAAATGAAATAGTTCTGGCCCAAGAATAGAACCCTGCGGAACACCAAACCCAAGTTTCATTTTAGATGAGCACTGTTTCCCGATACGAACAGAGTAGCTTCTGTTAGACAGATATGAGCGGAACCATTTCAACACCATGCCCCTAAAACCTGTACATGCTTCAAGACGAGAGATTAAAATATCATGGTCGACCAGGTCAAAAGCAGAGCTAAGGTCTAAGAGGACGAGAGCTACAGATTGCCCTGTGTGAGTACTGAGCAGAACATCATTCATGACTCGTAGAAGTGCAGATTCTGTACTATGACGTAATTTAAAACCAGACTGAAATTTCTCGTAGATCTGACTATCATTTAAAAAAGACTTTAGTTGGCTCAGAACCACTTTTTCTAAATTTTTAGAAATAAAAGGTAAATGAATATATGTGTAATCAGAATAAAAATGTACAGTGCCAACTTCGTCTTCTGTGACAGCAGACTCACTGAAAGATGTTCAAGGTCGGCTATACGTTAAAGCATAACGAAGTTGCAAAATAAAGCAACTTCACTAGCATGATGAACTTGAAGCACAACAATGACTCTGACAATGAGTCGACTTTTCCATATAGAAGATGTTATGAAATTTAATTTTTTTTTTTTTTTGGCCCTATTAGGCTATCTCTCCAAGCAGCCTTGGGTGAACTTCTGATGAATAAACTAGATAAACACACACATGTATTTATTTAATGTATTCAAAATGTATTTCAAATGTTGATGTAAGGCTGGAAGCTGCTATTTTGAACCAATAATCGAAACAAAAAGCAGTTGAAGGATGAAGTGCATAATTCTTATTATCTTATTTACTTATAAATTCATTTTATTATTTAATTTTGTATTTGTCCATTACACAGTTTTTATGTTGTTTTGCACTACTTTCCAAATGCTTTGGAAATACGGATGTAAAAACATTTGTCATGCCAATAAAGCACCTTAAAACTAAAACTTCTTACTCTGATATAGAGGCACAACATTCGCTCACACTCGCTCTGAATGCAGTATAGGACAAAAACTGAAGGTTGTGCAAAAGGTACTGTGGTTATTACTGGTATCAGGAGTCAATACTGGTACTTTGATATGGAATCATTACCATATTCATGTAGCCAAGGCACATCAAAAATACCATAGGCTACATGAGCATAAACTGTACTGTTATTGCACTTTTGCACATTTTTATTGTATATAGCTGCAAATTAGGAGAGAGAGAGAGAGGTGTGTGTGTGTTTGTGTGTGCGCGCGCGCGCGCGTGTGTGTGTGTGTGTGTGTGTGTGTGTGTGTGTGTGTGTTGTTGGTGGTGGTGGTGTATGAACAGCATGGCCAACATCGCGGTCCAGCGGATCAAACGGGAGTTTAAAGAGGTTCTGAAAAGCGAAGAGGTTCGTTTAACACTTACACACATGTGTGTATTTCGCTTGACAGTTGTCAATCATGCCTTATGACTGACACATGTGCATTTAATCATGTGAGATGATGGACGGCTCAATTGTGACTCTCTCTGATCCGGACCGAGTCTGCTACTGCTGTGATTTGTCTCGTTCACTGAGATAATGCAGTTTAATGTGTGTTTGTGGTGTCAGATACGCGATTTGGGGGAATATTATGGGATGTTTGTCCCGTCCAGGCCGAACAGCATTTAAACGAGTCCAAACCCGCCGAAACGAACCACAACACATTTCTCTGACATTCAAATGGCTTATTTAATCGATTCTGCGGTGTCTATTATGTTAATGCAGTGGTTTGATGTGTATTTATGTGTGTTTATAGTGTTTTTTAATAAAGGCCTGTGTGTGTGTGTGATTAGCCGCATGCTAACTGAAGGCCAGCTAGTGCTACGTAAACACACATATTTACGCTTACGTTTGACGTTAAAACAACATTTTTAGACGCACAACAATGAATATTTGGGTTAATTTATGTGGGCTGACAGGGTTGTAAACTTTTTATTGTAGTTTTGTCATGGATTTGATAATAGTTTCGACAGAATCACAACAATGATAATTGATGATTATTATAATTGTATTACGGGCGTCAATTTTCATTAAAACCTCCATTTGTGACTCGTGATTAAAGTTTATTCTTTAAATAATTTGTGTTATGATGTACTAATGTGTGTATTGAATGTTGTGTGACACTTTTAACACGAGTATAAACGAAAACTTAAGAAACAATGAACTGAATTTACCATCTAAATCTCTGATCCTTCATTAAGTAGGCTATTAATCTAACTTAAATTACAGGTTTAGTTGGGTATAACCAATTCTAGTGAGTTGTCACAACTGTCAGTCACTAACGAAGTGCCAAAAATACCATAGTATTACCATGGTACAAAAACAATCACGTTTTTTATGACTCTTAGTTGCATTTTACCTTCTGATATCATCACGGTACTATGACTTGACTACAGTATCCCAGTTAACAAAAGTATGTTTTGCCAAGAACATTTGTTCATAACTTTGAGAGAGCCTTGTCGTTGTCGGAACTTTCTGGGATGTTTTTGCTAGAGTTGGTCCTTTTGAATTCTGGCGAGTTGGGCATTATTGGGTTTGATTTTTGGATTTAGTTGCGAAGTTTAGGGGTTTTGACTTTGGATTTAGCCATTTAAATTTCAAGCTTCGACTTTTTGGAGTCTGTGTTTATTTTTGAGGGCATGAAGAAAACTAATAGCTACCTTCCAAAGTTGGAAACCTAATCCATACTTTCCTAGGCATTTTCTGCTCTAATTTTGGGGACGAAAGTGGGCAATTTTGTGGAATTGATTTTTATTTACATATTTTTTTTTCTTGACTAATTTTCCTGACATTTCTTTTTATTTTCACAGACGAGTAAAAACCAGATCAAGGTTGATTTAGTGGATGAGAATTTCACAGAACTGAGGGGGGAAATCGCAGGACCGCCAGATACACCTTATGAAGGCGAGAGCAAAGGAATTATTATGATCTATTAACTGTGTTTCTGTCTTACCTGATCAACCACATACATCTCAAGATATCTGCACTATTTGATGCCACGCCCGCCAATGGCACCTAAATAATCTTCTTTCTCCTTTTCTGTCTGGTTTTTGAATGCAGAATAGCACAGTTACAGCTGTTATTAAAGTGTTTAGCGACATTATTAATGCCTTAGGTTGCAGGCAAATTTGCTTTTTTTCTTGATTTATCGAAGGCTTTTGACACAGCTGATCATGACATTCTTTTAAAGAGACAAGCCATTGTTGTTCTGTCTCTAAAGGAGTCCCTCAGGGGTCTGTACTGGGACCCATTTTATTTTCCTTATTTATAAATAATATCTGTGATAACATTCTCAATGCTAGGTCTTTATAATGATGATACTCATCAGCTTCACAAGCTCTTCAATACTTGCAATCAGCGTTTGATATTGTACAGTCTCATCTGTGTCGACTTAAACTGATTTTAAATACAGATAAAACCAAATTAATGTTATTTTAAAATTCCAAAGCTCTATAAGGAATCTTCATGATATTATTCCTGAATGAAATGACAGTGTGTGGTTATTTAGTCATTTTTTCTTGTACATAAGTGTTGTACACAACACTTGTTTATGTTGATGTTTCTAAACGTTTCAGATTATGTTTTTTTAACATATGTCTTGGTGACATGCTTACTGGAGTAGATATTTACACTAATATGATGTTGATTTCATAAATTGTTTTGATTTTGTCTCTACTTTTATGTGACTTTCTGTCTTTTCCTGTTTTGTAGGTGGCAGATTTCAACTAGAAATTAAAATTCCAGAGACGTATCCATTTAATCCACCAAAGGTGAGTAAACACTGGGTTAAACACTGGGTTAAACGCTGGGTTAAACACTGGCTAATCTAGTTTAACTGTTGGTATCATATGGTAGATCAGGAGTGCTGTGAAGTTTGTGCAAACAATTATATGCAGGAGCCTTCATATAAGTACAATAAAAAAAAAGTTCAATGTTTTTCATCAGTGTTTCTGTCTTGTTTTCCAGCACAAATATCTAAACATTCTTAAATCAAGATACATTTTCTGGAGAAGCAAAATGACTGAAGATATTAAGCATTGTTTTATGAACAAATGATCAAAAACTAATACTCAAAACAAGAACAAATATCTGTCGAAAAACAAACTTAATTCAAATGGAAAACAAGTTATTTTTCTGATCCCATTGGCAGATATTTGTTCTTGTTTTAAGCATAAAGTAAATTAATTTTTAATATATTTTACTTAATATCTGAAGTCATTTTGCTTCTCAAGTAAATTAATATTTTGATATTTCGACTGGAAAACAAGATGGAAATACTGAGGAATATTTTACTGTAAAACAAGAGAAAGATATGTTTAGAAAATAGTTTTTCTAAGGCGGCATTTCTTTGTACAGGAACACGTGCATCACACACTTAAAAGTTGAATGTTCCCACGCACAACCACAGAAAACAAGACGGATGCCGACTGATAACAACGTTTGAGGCGGTTCTGATACATAATCTCATTTACAGCATAAAAACTGCTGAGCCGCGTCTAAAAGAAGCTTATTTACCTTCTTATTCTTCTACTTCTGTTGTCTGTGCACACGAACAATCAACTTTAGAGTTGTAAATTGTAGTGCAGATTTTTATTGCAACAAGCTGCATTAATCCGCCAAATATTAGTGCTTTAGATGCATTTTGTATTTGCAGTTATTGAAACTGAGTCACATTGTGAGCTGCGTGCTCTGCTATTGACTGATGTTTTTAGGTATTAATAATTCCACTTGTCCGCTGATGTTTTTCAGGTTCGGTTTATAACGAAGATCTGGCATCCCAACATCAGCTCAGTAACAGGTGCCATTTGCTTGGACATCCTGAAGGACCAGTGGTAAGATCTTACTGAACGCACTATAGAGCTGTGAAGCAACAGTGAACACTGAACTCTCTGCTGAGTGTGTGTGTGTGTGTTTCAGGGCGGCAGCCATGACCCTCCGAACAGTGTTACTGTCACTACAGGCTCTTCTGGCCGCCGCTGAACCAGATGATCCACAGGACGCTGTGGTCGCCAATCAGGTATATAGAGAATTATGTATTTATTAGGATTAACCCCTTGTTTTCGAGGGTCTCTACATATCAAAAACAAATTAACAATACATCTACAAACAACAAAACACAAACATTAATTGAAAAATAACACCACAAAGTTGAAATAATAACAAATAATAAATGTATATGTGAGCTTGTGTCGGGAATGAGCAACAAAAAGTGGGCGTGCAAATAGTATAGTAAAATCTCTAGTGGTTTTAAGAGTTTCTGTAGAGTCCCCATGTGTGCTTAAAGTGAACATGAAACAGAAGTTGTGCTGGTCTTTTCTTCTCTATTGTGTCGTATATCCGAGTGAAACGCTTCTGGAACAAGAACAAATGTGGGCGGGGCTTGATTTTGTCTGTGTGGAATTGATTGGATGGTTGTGGTTTGCTATTGGTGGATCTCATGTGAGTGACAGGTTGCCCCGCCCACATCAGAGATGCTGCAAGAGGAACTTATTCTCATTCAAGATTACGAGACATGAATTTAAAATAATAATGACGTGCACGGATAAATCATAAAAATAAAAAAAATCGTACATTTTGTTTGATCGAATTTAAGGCCATAAAAAGTTTTTAATATCTTAAATGGTATTATCATACTCTTAATTATCATTAAGATGTATTAAATTTGGCGACAGAAAGACAGGAATCGTGAATGCGTCTGTAACGAGGTTCAGATATTGTATTGTAAGGAAGGAAGAAGACAGGGGTCGGCGTGACTGAAACACTCACTTTATTTACTAACTCAAAATAAACAAAATAAACAAAAGGGCGCACGTAGCGCATTCACCGTGCAACGCACAGCAATAACAACGAGAAACAAATAACAATCACAACTTCATTCAAACACAGAGTACAGGTGAGGTTCCAGTCCAACTCTCTCTCTCATCTCCTCCCGCATGCTGGCTTATATCCGGTCTCTCCACACCAATCACTGCAATCAGACACAGGTGTTCATCATTTTGCACTTGACCTACTTACTCACCGATCGGCCCCCTCCTTTCTCTCCTGCTACAGACTTCGCAAAACCACGCCCCCCTCGCCACATACCCCCACCGCCCGACTCAGGCCGGGGAGCCATCCGGCCTGCAGCCTCCCCCCCCCTCCTCCTGGAGAGAAAGTCAGCCACAGCCATCTGTACACCCGGCCTGTGGATCACCTGGAACTTAAACGGCTGTAAAGCGAGATACCAACGAGTGATCCGCGCGTTGGTATCCTTCATGCGGTGGAGCCACTGCAGGGGAGCATGGTCCGAACAGAGGGTGAACTCCCGTCCCAGGAGGTAATAGCGGAGGGTGAGAACGGCCCATCTGATGGCCAAACACTCCTTCTCAATGGTGCTGTACACCGTCTCTCTCTTAGAGAGCTTTCGACTGATGTACAGCACCGGCCGCTCCTCACCCTCCACCTCCTGGGACAGGACCGCGCCCATCCCCCTGTCCGACGCGTCGGTCTGTAGGATGAAAGGGAGAGAAAAGTCAGGGGCATGTAAGAGCGGTCCACCACATAAAGCAGCCTTTATCTGGGTAAAAGCCCGCTGACACTGCTCCGTCCATTGAACCGTATCTGGTACCTCCTTTTTAGTTAGATCAGTCAGCGGGCTGGCGAGGTCCGAATAATTAGGCACAAACCTTCTGTAATAACCCGCCAGCCCCAGGAACTGTCTAACCTCCTTTTTGGTCTTGGGTCTCGGACAAGTCGCAACCGCTGCCGTCTTATCAATTTGGGGACGCACTTGCCCATGACCCAAGTGGAAGCCCAGATACCTTACTTCCACCCGCCCAATTGCACACTTCTTCGGGTTGGCCGTGAGCCCCGCCCGTCTCAACGTCTTCAGGACAGCCCGCACCTGCTGCATATGACGCTGCCAGTCACCACTATAGATGATGATATCATCCAAGTAGGCAGCGGCATATGCAGCGTGCGGTCGGAGAATCCTGTCCATCAAACGCTGAAACGTTGCCGGAGCCCCGAACAACCCGAAAGGAAGAGTGACAAATTGGTGTAATCCGAACGGCGTGGTGAAAGCTGTTTTTTCTTTGGATAAGGGAGATAAGGGGATCTGCCAATATCCCTTGGTTAAGTCCAATGTCGAATAAAAACGAGCAGTACCCAGCCGATCAAGCAATTCGTCAACCCTTGGCATTGGATAAGCGTCGAATTTCGACACAGCATTCACCTTCCTGTAATCTACACAGAACCGGATCGAGCCGTCCGTTTTAGGAACTAAAACTATCGGGCTCGCCCAGTCACTGTTAGATTCTTCTATTACTCCCAACTCTAGCATCGCCTCTAATTCGCTTTGCACAACTTTCTTTTTGTGCTCTGGCAGTCGATACGGCCGGCTGCGAACAACCACGCCCGGCTCTGTCTCAACGTGGTGTTGAATGAGGTCCGTCCGACCAGGCAGGGGCGAGAACACATCAGCAAAATCTGCTTGTAAATTATGCACATCAGTGAGTTGGGATGGTGAGAGGTGGTCTCCCCCAGCGGCCAGGGCGAGAGATTTTGTTTTGACATTCGCCTCTGGACCGAGATCCTCCTCTCCACTCACTACCATCGCCAGCATCACTGATTCCACCTCAGACCATTTTTTAAGCAGGTTGAGGTGGTAAATTTGATGTGCCCCGCCCCTATCTGTTCGTATTACCTCATAGTCAAGATCTCCAATTCGCCGTGTAACCTCAAAAGGTCCTTGCCACTTTGCGAGTAATTTTGAGCTAGAGGTAGGAAGTAATACAAGCACTTTCTCTCCCGGTGTAAATTGACGCAGTCTAGCCCCCCGGTTGTACAGCCGACTTTGCTTATCCTGAGCCTGTAACAAATTCTCCCTTGACAGCCGCCCCAAAGTGTGGAGTTTTGTTCTCAGGTCCAGGACATACTGAATTTCATTTTTACTAGCTGAAGGTCCGTCCTCCCAAGTTTCCCTAAGGACGTCTAACACCCTGCGGGGCTGACGCCCATAGAGAAGCTCGAAGGGGGAAAACCCCGTGGAGGCTTGAGGGACCTCCCGTACAGCGAACAAGAGGGGTTCTAACCACCGATCCCAATTTTTGGCGTCTTCTTGTACAAACTTTCGAATCATGGATTTCAAAGTGCGGTTAAATCGTTCGACCAGCCCGTCTGTTTGTGGGTGATAGACACTGGTCCGGATCGATTTAATGCCCAATAATTCGTAAAGTTCGCGTATCGTTCGTGACATAAACGCCGTGCCTTGATCGGTGAGAATCTCTTTCGGGATTCCCACCCGGGAGATTAGTTGAAACAGAGCGCTCGCCACGCTATTTGCGGAAATATTGCGAAGCGGGACTGCTTCAGGATATCGTGTTGCGTAGTCCACCAGGACTAAAGCAAAGCGATGTCCCCGTGCTGACCGTTCTAATGGCCCGATGAGGTCCATACCAATTCGTTCGAAGGGGACCTGCATCAACGGAATAGGGCACAATGGTGCTTTTGGGTTGGCCGGTGGATTCACCAGCTGACATTCACGACAAGACGCACACCACTGGCGTACATTCTCGTGAATGCCCGGCCAAAAGAATCGGGCCATGAGACGGTTTAGTGTCGTTGTTTGTCCTAAATGCCCGGCCATTGGATTAGAGTGAGCCGCCTGGAAAAGCATTTCCCGACGGCTTTTGGGTACCAACAACTGAGTTGTATCCTGCTTTGATTGGGCATCCTGGGTTACCCGATACAACTTATCTTTTATAATTGTAAAATACGGATAGGTGAGCGGTTGGTCGGGGTGGAGAAGCTGGCCGTCGATAGAGCGAACCTGATCAAAGGCATGTTTCAGCGTGTCATCCTGGGACTGTTCCAGGGGAAAATCATCGCGCTCTGTGAGAATGGTTCTCTCCAGTGCGCTCTGTTCCCCTGAACCAGTACCCAGAGGTTCCGGATCAGCTTCTCCCAACTGAGCAGTTGCCACCTTCCTTTTATCTTTTTCTACCCAAGAAGCATCCGCACATAAATGACCCAATAATTCATTAAACGCTGGCCAATCCGTCCCCAAAATCAGCGGATGCCGGAGGTGCGGGTTAATCGCCACCTCCACACTATGCTTTTGTCCCCTAAATTGAATATCCACAGGCATTAACGGATAATTCACCACTTCCCCGTGCACACACCGTACCTTAACCATGCGGCCATTATCTAATGCCTTAGGTTGAATCAGGCTTTGGTGTATAGAGGTTTGGTTACAGCCTGAATCCACCAGAGCCTGAAAAGTACCCCCCTTTATACTCACGGGTATTTGGTACAGGCCAGCTTGATCGGGGGCAGCTTGCGGCGCATCGGGGACCCGGATCAGAGTCCCCACCTCCATCACCGGACACCGATCGATAAAATGACTCGGGTCCCCGCAGCGCCAACAAGCCGGCCCGGGCCTCCCCGCCGCTCCAGTGGCAGGAAGCGGGTCAAGGGATTGGCGTGGAGAGAGAGGTAGCGCAGCCTGGGGAGAAAATCCCCCCCTCGATGGGCCCCCTCCCCGGGGAAGAGGCCTGGGGGCAGATACCGGCTCCGCCGCCCCCCCTGTCCTCCACCTTGGAGCCGGCCTCGGCGGCAGATTCGCCTGGTACCTGGGAAGGGGAGAGGGCTTAGGGGGGGGGGGTAGAGAGAGAGAGAGAGAGATAAGCAGATGGCAGGGGTTCGCCGACCCCCGGGCACGCCACCATTTGGTCCTCCGCCAGCTGGATGGCCTGGTTCAGCGACGTCGGGCGGTGGCACTGGACCCACTGCGCGGTCTTTGTTGGTAACCGCGCCACGAACTGCTCCAGCACCACACGATCGATGACTTTCTCGACGTCGCTTCCGTCGGCCATCAGCCACTTGCGGCACGAGTCCCGGAGCTGTTGGGCCATGATGAAGGGTCGGCCAGACTCCTCGAGGTTCAACGTCCTGAACCTCTGGCGGTGTTGTTCCGGAGTCCGGCCAACCCGCTGGAGAATGGCCCGCTTTAAATCCTGATAGACCAGGAGATTCTGGACTGGCAGTTGGTGTGCGGCCACCTGCGCCTCTCCGGACAGCAGGGGTATCAGCCGCATTGGCCAGTCCGTCGAGGGCCATCCCCTGTCCTCAGGCGACCTCTCAAACAATTCCAGAAATGCCTCCGGATCATCCTCGGGGCCCATCTTGTTGAGAGGTATCGGCGAGGACGAGTCTTTGTATGATGGGGGGACGGCCCTAACCTCCCGGTCTATCCAGCTCCGGAACAACTCGCGGTCTTCATGCTGGCCTCGGAGGAGCGCCTCGAACCGTTTGTCCTGCTCCTCCTTTATGGCCAGCAGATGTTGATGATGTTCCTGGTGAAGACCAGCGAGCGATTGAATGATGTCCGCAAATGGCGTACCTGGCGGAGTCTGCATGGCGGCGGCGATCTTCTTCCTTCCCGGGTTTCGGCACCAGTGTAACGAGGTTCAGATATTGTATTGTAAGGAAGGAAGAAGACAGGGGTCGGCGTGACTGAAACACTCACTTTATTTACTAACTCAAAATAAACAAAATAAACAAAAGGGCGCACGTAGCGCATTCACCGTGCAACGCACAGCAATAACAACGAGAAACAAATAACAATCACAACTTCATTCAAACACAGAGTACAGGTGAGGTTCCAGTCCAACTCTCTCTCTCATCTCCTCCCGCATGCTGGCTTATATCCGGTCTCTCCACACCAATCACTGCAATCAGACACAGGTGTTCATCATTTTGCACTTGACCTACTTACTCACCGATCGGCCCCCTCCTTTCTCTCCTGCTACAGACTTCGCAAAACCACGCCCCCCTCGCCACAGCGTCCTAATGTGATTATTAAACTTCGAAAGACGATCTTTTTTTATTATTTTAATTTTTATTAATATTCAGCAAGGACACACTCAATTGATTAAAAGTGACAGTAAAGACATTTATAATGTTACAAATGATCACTGTTACAAATAAATGCTGCTTTTTTGATTTTCTATTCATCATAATATAATCATAAATGTTTCTTGAGCATCAAATCCTCATATTAGAGTGATTTGTGAAGGATCATGTGACACTGAAGACTGGAGTAATGATGCTGAAAATTCAGCTTTGATCACAGGAATAAATTACACTTTAATATATATTCACTTAGAAAACTGCGGTTTTACATTATAATAATATTTCACTATTTTTACTGTATTTTAATCAAATAAATGCAGCCTCAAACTTTTTTGTACCATTGTAGTTTTACTATTGTTTACGAGTGATATGGTAAACGTGCATTTCAGAAAGTTATGTTCTAGAAAAAGAGATGCTAATAACTCTACACATATTTACTAGCTAATATAAGGAAACAAGATTATGCTTCATTTGGGTGTCAGGCTGATGTGGTCACTTCCTGTTTTCACTGTTTATTTCCTGTCTGACAGTATAAACAGAACCCAGAGATGTTCAAACAGACGGCTCGACTCTGGTCACATGTTTACGCAGGAGCTCCCGTCTCCAGCCCAGACTACACACGCAAAATAGACAAGCTCTGCGCCATGGGCTTTGAGAAGGTGAGTAGCGAAACACACGCTTACCAAAAACACAGTTATGAAAACAAAATGTTATTTTTGAATGTTCAGAATGTTTCAAAAATGTTTTTTCTTGGTTATAAGAATGTTAAGGGAACATTCCATTTGATCATTCTTCAAACATTATGCAAACGTTACTTTTGAATGTTCTGAAACAAGTAGAAACATTTAAAAAACATTTAAATTTATGGAAGATGTATAAATAATGTTTTTGTGCTAACGTTCTGAGAACATAATTAAAAACCAGATAACATTGAATGATCTTTCTAGTAATGTTCCTGGCAGAAGGTTTGTCAGCTGAGCTTCTTCTGTTGCACTTCTATGCAAAATATTTGTTCAAAAAGCATGTGCAAAAATCAGGGCCCTATGAAATCCTTTTTATTTTCCCCCAAATTCCCTTTTATTCTTTTTGGACTCCTTTTTATTGGTTAAATTCAATTTTAGTAATCAGCAAGCATGTCTAATTAATTGTAACCATGCAACTTAAATCAATTTAACAACAATTTATTAAAAGATTAACAAAAAAGTATGTTTAGGGCCCTATGAAATGGGTTTTATTCATTTTTTCTCAAATTCCATTTGTTTTTTTAACCAAATTCTGTGTTAAGGTTTCTGGATTCCATTTTAATGGTTTAATTAAGTTTTAATAATCAAAAATCATGTATATTTAATTGAATTAATAAAAACAACCATTTATAAAATACATAATTTTTATAAAAATAAATAAATAAATAAATGTAAATCATTTTTATTATTTATAAATTCCCCCTATAAATTCTATTATGTATTTTAATTTTTCCTGCAATCAAATAAAGGCATAAAACATTCATTTTAACCATCTGTAAAATATTTCTGTCACAATTTCTTCAAGTTAAACCGAACTTTTATTGTGAGGGGTTGCTGTGAGGAGAGTTTCTGTGTGTTTGTGACAGTAGTTGTTCTTAAATGAAATGGTAAATGCTGATAAAGTGACTCAGAGCGGCTCTGGAGCTGAAGTTCATGCGTTCACATCCTCTATACAGTATAGTACAGAGCTATACAGTAAATCCTGTTTTTATGACTGGATTCCGCGATTCCGTCCACGTTTTCCCGCATTGTGGGATTCATAGGGCCCTAACAAGTGCACATGCTATGCTTTAGAAGCCACTAATGTGATTTTGCACACTATTTAGTCTGTGTAGTATTTCCTCTCGTCAGAATCCCTTGTTTTCCTCTGTGCAGAACGCAGTCATAGTGGCACTGTCGTCGAAGTCCTGGGACGTGGAGACGGCGACAGAACTATTGCTCAGCAACTGAGTCCGACACGAGGAGCCAAAGCACCTGATCTGACACAATCACACTCTTTCTCTTCATCCTCCTGTTCTCTCTCCATCTTTTCCATTCCTTTACTCAACATAGTTCATCCCAAACTGAAAGCGTCATGTTTATGTTGTTCTGAACTCGTATTTGTCTAGTAGGAGACGTTTAGCCGAATGTTCGCGCTGCTCTTTCTCTGTATGAAGAAAGTGGCTGGTGATTTTGCAGTACAAATGGCGGGTTTTGAACAACATGAGCGCGAGGAAAAGATACGTTTACTTTCATTTTTGGGTGAACTGACTGTGAACTTTTCTATCTCTTTCTTTTGTTTACTTATTTTGGTTTGGATGTGCCTTTTTTCTTTCTCTCTTATAATCTTCATCATCATTATGATCATCATCATCATCATCATTTCCCTCAGAACGGTGCAGCAATCTGACTCCAGCCCGACTGTAGCCCCGCCCCCTCACACACACACACACACACACACACACACACACAATCAGCACTGCAGTCTTTCTCCCTCCCGCACAATCATTGGCTCTTTTATCTGGAAAACATTTTTAAAACTACAGTGTCAAACAGAACGACGTGAAATGGTACCTTCACTCATAGATGTTAATCTCAAACATTCAAGACTGGAAAACACACACACACACACACACGCAAATATATGAAAGACGAGTTCATCTGTAAATAAAGCTATTAAAGTCTGTATAAATTAAAGCAATGTGGCAATGCCTTTATTTATTATTGCTTTGTGGAATAGTGAAATAAACACTAGTTTCATGGCTGAGCATGTGATGTTTGGATGATCTGTGTTTTACATTGACTGCAGGTTCTGAGAGCACAAAAACATCATACAGAGGTCTTTCTCTGAATATATGAGCATGGAGGGATATGATCTTAGCATATAGAGAGAGAGAGAGAGAGAGAGAGAGAGAAACTGCCGTTCAAAAGTTTTGGATCGGTGAGATTTTTAATGTTTTTAAAAGAAGGATCTTCTGCTCACCAAGACTGCATTTATTTGATTAAAAATACAACACAAAAAACAGTAATATTGTGAAATATTATGACAATTTAAAATAACTTTTTTATATTTTGATATATTTAAACATTTTCAGCATCATTACTCCAGTCTTCAGTGTCACATGATCCTTCAGAAATCACTCTAATATGATGATTTGATGCTCAAGAAACATTTATGATTATTATCAGTGTTGAAAACAGTTGTGGACATTTTTTTTCAGGATTTTTTTATGAATAGAAAGTTCAAAAGAACAGCATTTATTTGAAATAGAATCTTTTGTAACATTATAAATGTCTTTACTGTCACTTTTGATCAATTTAATTAATCCTTGATTAAGTAATGTATTGATTTATTTTATTTCTTTCCCCCAAAAATAAAATAAAAATTCTTACTGACCCCAAACTTTTGAACGGTAGAGTTTAATGTTACAAAAGCTTTAGATTTCAGATAAATGCTGTTCTTTTGAACTTCATATTCATCAAAGAATCCTGAAATTAAAATGTAAATAACTGTTATTTATTCAAACCCTCATTCCCTATCCCCCACGTTAGTCCACTAATACTGTTCACTTGAAAGAGTGAATGAAAACGAGTGAGGGAATTCGGACAGGCGTTGAGTTTACATCGGTTGAGTAGACTTGTTATTGCAGTGCAATGTGGGATTGAATAAGTGCACTCACTCAATAATGTCCACTATGGTTTGGGACACCACTACAAATGACTGTCCCCTCAAATAACGCCCTATATGAGGGTATGGTGAACGTGATTTCACCAAGTACCACATGTTCCTGGATCAACATCTTTGTTGATCCTGGAACAACTTTCCAATCAACCAATCAGATTTGAGGAACAAGTTTACAGTTTATGTCAAGTTTAGGCTTAAAACCAGGGTGAGGTGCTTCAACATCAGTGTTATTCACCTATCATTTCCCTCTGATTTTAGGGAAAAGTTTGGGTAGGGTTAGGTTTAGGGGTTAGGACTAAATTTTGGGGCAGGAATGTTATTCCAGGATCAACAAAATATGTTGATCCAGGAACATGTCTTACTTGGCAAAATCACGGTGACCATGAGGAGGGTATAGGGGGCGATTTGGGATTCAGCCACGAACACTTGAGGGGTAAGGGGTGTTTCTGCAGTGTGTCAGATGCAGTCCGTCGCGTGTAGAGGAGCTGGTGTCCTTCTTTAAACCCCTCTCTCTCGGCAGAGACTCCCGCTTACGGCCACACCACCCTGAACACGCCCGATCTCGGAAGCTAAGCAGGGTCGGGCCTGGTCAGTACTTGGATGGGAGACCGCCTGGGAATACCAGGTGCTGTAAGCTTTTGCTTCATCCTCACTACTCACATAATCCACTCCACTGAGGCTCAGCTCTGTTGCTTTTTCCTTTATCTTTTCAAATTCTATTTATTTTCTTACATATAGCTTTCTCTCTGGCTTTTGTCCGCTATGAGTGCGGAAAGGAAAAGCACAGCTCAGCCTCGTCATTCCTCCTCTCTCCTCCAGGAGGCGATCGAGTGTCTCTCTCTCTCTCTCCTGGAGCCGCTCCTCTCCTCAACTCCACTAGACCAGAGCTTCCTAAACTCTGCTCTGTCAGCCGAACCCCTCACACACACATGATGTACACGGAGAAGGCCTAGCATTGCGCTTTAAGTTAACAGTTCAATAATTCAACGACACAGTCGCATGTGTTCTCTGATGTTGGTTAACGGAAATACAAGTAAACAGATGAAATATTGATTTTTAGAGAGATAAAATGATAAATAGAGACAGACAGTAGCCTAATAATTTAAGCAATTTACAATGACTTGCAAATTGTAATCATTCAATACATGTGTTTGTAAGTACCACAGTATTACACTGAGCTCCGGTCCTCTGGTTACAGTCCAAACTGATCAGGATTCTCAGGTTCCGTCCGTTTTGTCGTGTTTCTGATGGCTAGATGCATATCTTTCTTCTGAAAGCACGGATAAACTTCCCGAGCCACAGATCTCACACCGCTCTTTTAAAGGGATAGTTCACCCAAAAATGAAAATTAGCTCATGATTTACTCACCCTGAACTCATAGGTGTGTATGACATTCTTCTCTCAGACGAATACAATCAGAGTTATATTAAAAAATGTCCTGGCTCTTCCAAGCTTTATAATGGGAGTGAATGGCTGTTTCTGTTTTGAAGTCCATCAAAGTGCATCTAATCATCATAAAAGTGCATCTATCCATTATAAAAGTGTGTGTGTGTGTGTGGGGGGGGGGGCATAAATATTCTATTTATGCTGTAAATATCAGCAGTGAGTCGCATTACTCGCATAAGCATTTAGACTTAAAGGGGTGGTTGAATATGATTTCACTTTTCTATCTTTAGTTAGTGTGTAATGTTGCTGTTTGAGCATAAACAACATCTGCAAAGTTACAACGCTCAAAGTTCAAAGCAAAGGAAGATATTTGCTTTTGCAGAAATCGCTTTTTAAGGACTACAACAAACGGCTGGTAGAGACTACACCACATTCCTCCCGGGTGACATCACCAACCCTAGAATTTACATAAACCCCGCCCCCTGAACACGATTTATAGATTATCAAGACAGAATATGCTAATCAATGACTAGAAGATAACTACACATCAGCTTCATAAATTCATCAACTAACCGTTCAGAAATGTCCTGTTGCTTCTACATGTCGTCACTTCTTCTCGAGTCTCTCCATCATTTTCTGACTCCGGTTTGACTTTGAACATAAAAGGCTAAAAAAAGTTTTTGAAATTTTCAGTGCATGTGTGTGTGAGGTAAAAGGACACAAGCACTTGAAGCTCCGCCCTCTGTGCCAGGAGCAGCAGCTCATTTGCATTTAAAGGAACAGACACAAAAACAGTGCTTTTTTGCTCACCCTCAAAAAGTGACAACTTTAGCATGCTATATACAAATATCAGTGGGGTATTTTGTGCTAAAACTTCACACACACACTCTGGGGACATCAGAGACATCTTATTTTACATCTTGTGAAAATGGTATTATATCACCCCTTTAAGTGGAATCCGTATGTTCGTTTGGCATAGTTATTTTACTTTATAAAGTTTTAAATATGAATATTTTTCTTACACAATCATATCGCTTCGTAGTATGACTTGGAGGGTGAGTAAATCATGGACTAATTATCATTTTAAAGTGAACTAAGATTCCCAGGGAAAGCAAGAACTGATAAGAATGTAAATGTGTCTGCCAAATGCATAAATGTAATGTAAATGTAAACTACTCCTTAAACATCTATAAACCAAAGGCGTTCTAGACAGATGGCCTATAGATTGCATTTCGCTCCCGTGTTATTTCAGGACACGGTAATGATGATAAAGGTGTTATTTCCGTCTCCCACATCATCTCCGTTACCTGTCCGCGAGCCCACCTGTTGCGCGCATGATTGACAGCGGAATAGCGGCGCGTCTGGTTACCGGAGCGACACGCGACACCCGGAGCTCCAGTGACGGCAGATCCAGCGCGGAACGGGGGAGAGGAGAGCAGATCCAGCGCTGATGCTCCTGTGGGATCTCCTGTAGGATCTCTGCTCGGGGGGATGGAGAGGATCTGTGTGGAGATGCTGTTCTTCTCCGCGCTGTTGCTCGTTGATGGTGAGACACGCATATTCTGACCAGATTATACATTCATATTCATTTCAGGCTGGTTTGGTAGGCCTAGTGGTGGCTAGTTAAGCAATGTGTTCTTCAAAGACAACACAAATAGTTCTAAGAACGTTTGAAGGTGTGAACACGTCATTTTTGAATTTTCTCTGATCAATCGAAATTAATTTTTAACGTTATTCGAACGTTTAGGGAACATTCCATTTCAGAATTTTGCAACGGTCACGTTACTTTTGAATTTTCTCTGAACGCCATGAGAACGCTTAGGGAACATTCCATTTCAGAACATTATGGGAACGTTACTTTAGAATTTTCTCTTAACGTTCAATTTTTTTCTGGGTTACTGGCTAAGAAGTTTAATCAGGTTAGTTGCAAGTTTGTATTTTAACATACAGTAACCTACAGTATAGCCTAGGCCTAATATTGATTGATGTTTTGTTTTCCAGTACATATGTTAACATTATAAAATCAAGATTTACTTGAAAAGCAAAATGACTTTGTTTGATATTAAGTTTTGTTTTCTGAAAAATGTACTGAAAATTAAGTGAGTTTTTGCTTTTAAAAGTGTCAATAGAGTCTGAAAAATTATTTTTCCCTTTGAATGAAGTTTATTTGTGTTGTGTTACAGATATTTGTTCATGTTTTAAGCATAAATTTTGTTTATTATAAAACTTTTAAATTGTCTTTTACTTAAATTGTTATTTAAACATTGTTTTATATCTAAATGTTTTAATATATTGCTTTTTTCGTTTTAATATAGTTACACAGCATGAGACTGGGGAAATGTGACACATTTTGTTAGTTGTTTAGTGTTGTGTCTTAAACCTTCAATATATTCTTACATTAATCAGCCATAAATTGGTTTAGAAATCTCAAATTGATCTCAAACGTTGTTACAACCAGCCTCATTACTCTAACAAGAAAACATTAATGTGTTAAAACTGTTTTAAAACCTGGTATATATTATGGATATTTGTTGGCTCTTTGACAAAATACGTTTGTTCCATTTTAATCAGCTTAAATAGGGAACGTTCGCAGAACTTTAGCTAACGTTCTTCAGTAACGTTAATAGAACATTTGTTCTAAGTTATCGGGTCAAAAACATTATTTATACAGTGATTGTTCATGGAGCTTTTTTTCTGAAATGTTTTTTAAATGTTACTACTTGTTTCTGCATGTGTGTATCTGTGTGTGTTTAGCAGCTTATTGTGCTCAGGGTCGATACGCACACAAACTCTTGAATGATCTGATGGAGAACTATTCCACCGCTCTACGACCGGTGGACGACACTGACAAAACCCTGAACGTCACGCTGCAGGTCACGCTGTCTCAGATCAAGGACATGGTCAGTATCTCTCCGTCAGTTCACTGGTTCATTCTGGGAAAAGAACTAGCCGTGACATCATACACTCGAAAAAATAACGGTTCCAAAAGTGAGTTTTCGCAGCTGTCAATCATATGACATCATACACTCGAAAAAATAACGGTTCCAAAAGTGAGTTTTCGCAGCTGTCAATCATATGACATCATACACTCGAAAAAATAACGGTTCCAAAAGTGAGTTTTCGCAGCTGTCAATCATATGACATCATACACTCGTAAAAAATTAGTTTCCAAAAGTGAGTTTTCGCAGCTGTCAATCATGACATCATGCACTCGTAAAAATAACAGTTCCAAAAGTGAGTTTTCGCAGCTGTCAATCATGCGACATCATACACTCGTAAAAAATTATAGTTTCCAAAAGTGAGTTTTCGCAGCTGTCAATCATATGACATCATACACTTGAAAAAATAACGGTTCCAAAAGTGAGTTTTCGCAGCTGTCAATCATATGACATCATGCACTCGTAAAAAGAAAAGTTCCAAAAGTGAGTTTTCGCAGCTGTCAATCATATGACATCATACACTCGTAAAAAATTTGTTTCCAAAAGTGAGTTTTCGCAGCTGTCAATCATGACATCATACACTCGTAAAAAATATAGTTTCCAAAAGTGAGTTTTCGCAGCTGTCAATCATGTGACATCATACACTCGTAAAAATGTAAGTTCCAAAAGTGTTTTTTTCGCAGCTGTCAATCATGCTACATCATAGACTAAAAAGTTAAAAGAACCATTTTCCATAGTCTGAAGAACATTTTTAAAAATTTTAAGAATAAAATCTAACCTTTTTCACTCCAAAGAACCCTTTTGTGCAATGAAAAAGTTCTATACATGTTAAAAGTTCGATGCCAATAAAGAACCTTCAGTTTAAGAGTGCACATGTGATATATAGCCATCTATAGTCTCTCTCAGCCACTCTCTCTTTCTGTCTCTGTGTCTCTAGTTGGCATCTAATATTAACAGCAGTCTGTGCGTCTCTAGTAACATCATTATAGCTAATGCTAGACACAGCAGTGTGTGTGAAAGGAGTAGAGAATGGAAAATGTGCATTTAAATGTTTTTATCCGCTGCATATTTCATCACACATTATAATAAAATAGATGGTTGATCAAACTCAACATCAGCTGTCCGTCTCTGTCACCTTCATTTTTTTTTATATAGCTTTTTAAAAAAAAAAAAAAAAGAAAGTTTCAAAGCAGCTTTACAGTGATAATAGGAAATGAATAATGGGAATAATAGGAATAATAGCTGATAGGAAATGACCTCTGTGCAGGACGAGAGGAACCAGGTGTTAATCGCGTACCTGTGGATCAGACAGACGTGGAATGACGCCTACCTGAAGTGGAATAAAGACGAGTACGACGGTCTGGAGGTCATTCGCATTCCCAGCAGCCTCGTGTGGAGACCAGACCTGGTGCTGTATAACAAGTACGCCCGTACGTTCATGCACACGTTAGCTTTCCTGTCATTCTTCATTGTTGACGTCTCTATACAGCTGCAGTATAAGAGCAAAGGACATACAACATCTAAAGAACATTTGTCCACTATAAAGAACCTTTTTTGCAAAAGAAAGATTCCATGATTCTTCATGGAACCATCGGTGACAATAAAGAATGTTTATTTTTTAAAGAAAACCGTGCTTTCCATCTTCATCTTTCTTCAGTGTGTAATGTTGCAGTTTGATCATGTAAAATCTCTGCAAAGTCACACAGTTCTTCTCTATATCAGTGTCAGTGTTTCTGAACTCCTGAAACGCCTCCATTGTAGTCTTGAGTTTCTTCCGGGAACGAACACGTCACAATATTCCTCATTATAATAATTCATGCGCAGAATAAAGGGGCGGGGCCTGGTTGAGTTAGTTAGTAGTGTGTTAAACTGGCGGTTATGGTAAGGGGCGGGACATTTCCCAAACACACTCGAAGCGCTCCACCAATCACAGCACACTGCTCCAGCCGACCAATCAGAGCACAGTGTGCTTTTCAGAAGGAGGGGCTTCATAGAGACAGGAACTAAACAGAGCGTTACTGACAGACTGGGAAAAGAGGAGCTGCAAAAATATGAAAAATAATGTGTTTTTGAACATTCAAGGATGAAAACATATTTTAGTAGACAAAAACAAAAATCAAGGCTTTGTAAAATAGGTCCTCTTTAACTCGAATTCTCTCTCTGTGTGTTTTCCTCTTCTAAACACACACGTGTGCGCTGGCAGGGCGGATGATGATTCCTCCGGGCCGGTGGACACTAATGTGGTGTTGCGGTATAACGGGGAGATCACGTGGGACGCCCCGGCCATCACGAAGAGCTCGTGTGTGGTGGATGTCTCCTACTTCCCCTTCGACAGCCAGCAGTGCAACCTTACCTTTGGCTCATGGACCTACAACGGAAACCAGGTACAAACAAACACAGCTGCCAGGAAGAGAAAGGGAGAAAAGAGAGAGAAAAAGCACATTGTAGTGCTTTTAAATCATCACGTTTTCTTGAGATTTTTAGATTTTAAGTTTGTTTAGAAAGTCATTTTATAAAATGGGAAAATTTTGGTTAGCAAAGAGCCCACTTCTTTTATGTATATGGTGTTTTCCTAATAAAATAAATAACTGCATAACATATACTCTTCACTTAAAGGTGCAGTGTGTAATATTTAGGAGGATCTGTTGACAGAAATGCAATATCATAAACATAACTATGTTTTCAGTGGTGTATAAAGACCTTACATAATGAACCATTCTGTTTTATTAGCTTAGAATGAGCATTTCTCTCTACACACACCGCGGGTCCGCTTACATCCACATGTTTCTACGGTGGCCCTGAACGGACAAACGTGTTTCGTCACTATGTTGTTCTTCGTGTAAAGTAGCTAGCTGAAGTCAGCGAATAAAACACTGACACAATGATGAACAGGTGACAATAATATTTGCAATAACATCGTTTCACTGAATAATAAAGTAAACCTAATTTCTTGATTTATTTTTGTAAAGAAACCTCATTGCTACTCTCTGCTGTCTCGACATCCCTTCCTGTCAGCCACCGTAACTACTGTTGGGTGCAATTCGCCACCTCACCACTAGATGCCGCTAAAAATAACACTCTGCACCTTTAATATATATAACATATAGTGTGTCATGCGTTATCAATATCTGGTCTCTAATCGGTCTCCTCCAGGTGGACATCGCTATGGGGATGGACAGCGGCGACCTCTCGGACTTCGTGGAGAACGTGGAGTGGGAATGTCACGGGATGCCGGCCACGAAGAACGTGATCATGTACGGCTGCTGCTCGGACCCGTATCCCGACATCACCTACACGGTTCTGCTGCAGAGGCGGAGCTCGTTCTACATCTTTAACCTGCTGCTGCCCTGCTTCCTCATCTCATTCCTGGCTCCTCTGGGCTTCTACCTGCCCGCCGACTCGGGAGAGAAGGTTTCGCTGGGCGTGACGGTTCTGCTGGCGCTCACCGTGTTTCAGATGATGGTGGCGGAGAGCATGCCTCCCTCCGAGAGCGTTCCTCTGATCGGTGAGTCTCTGATCTACTGATTAGCTGTTTTAGTGAGGGTCATATTATCATTCATGTAATTATGTTGGCTTGACAGAAACAACGTACTGAAATCCTATTTAAGTTGCTTCTTCTGAAACCAAATTTCAAATAATGTTTTAAATAATGCTAGCAACATGTTAAACATGCTAGTGACATGTTAAATCATGCTAGCAAAATGTTAATTCATGCTAGCAATGTGCTAAATCATAATGTTAAACATGTTAGCAATGTGCCAATTCAAGGTAGCAACATGTTAAATCAAGATAGCAACATGGTAGCAGAATGTTAAAAAATGCTAGCAATGTGCTAAATCAGTGGTTCCCAATCCTGGTCCTGGGGACCCACAGCTCTGCAGTTTGTATGTCTCCCTCATTTAACACACCTGATTCAGATCATCATCTCGTTAGGAAAGAGCTCTATGAACTGAACTGGGTGTGTCAGATAAAGGAGACATATAAAATGTGCAGAGCTGTGGGTCCCCAGGACCAGGATTGGGAACCACTGTGCTAAATAATGCGATCAGCGTGCCAATCATGTTAGCAACATGCTATTTCATGCTAACAACATTTTAAAACATGTTAGCAACATGCTAATTCATGCAAGCAATGTGTTAAATCTTGCAAGCAACATGTTAAACCATGTAAGCAACATGTTAGCGATGTGTTAAATCATGTTAGACAAATGCTAGCACTGTGGCAATTATGCTAGCAACATGCTAATTAATGCTAGCACTGTTTAATCATACTAGCAACATGTTAGCAATGTTAAATAGTTAGCAACATGATAAATCATGTTAGTGATATTCCAACAATGTGCTAAATCATGCTAGCAACACGTTAAAACTTGCTGACAATATGCTAAATCATGCTAGCAATAAATTTATATGTTATTATAAAGAGATTTTAAAACATGCTTTATATATATTTGTGTGTGTCAATTAAATTCAAACTTCAAGCTTTTCAAAGTTATTTCAAACTTTCAGGCACATTATGCCAATAAAACAGCCAAATGGCGAAAAACTTTACTCGATTTTGACTTCTGATAGTATGCTATTCTGAACACAGCAAATTAGTGTCTGTATCTGAGTGTGAACGTGCTGAGATCAGATAGACAGTGAATATTTCAAAAGACAACAAGAAAGGGATTGACTTCGCTAGGCTCTTTCTCCGCTAGGTAAGTACTATGTTAAAGGCTACGTACTAGGTTAAATCATGCTAGCAACATGTTAGCAAAATGTTAAAACATGCTAGCAATGTGCTAAATCATGCTAGCAATGTGCTAATCATGTTAACAACATGCTAATTAAAAGATAGCAAGAAAGAGATTGACTCAGAGCTCTGTCTTCCTCCGCTAGGTAAGTACTACGTAGCGACGATGACTATGATCACAGCGTCCACTTCTCTGACCATCTTCATCATGAACATTCATTTCTGTGGAGCGGAGGCCAAACCGGTGCCGTACTGGGCCAAAGTTCTCATCATCGACTACATGTCCAAGATCTTCTTCGTCTACGAGGTCGGCGAGAGCTGTGCGTCACCGTTCGGAAAGTCGGAAGAGTCCGAGCCCTTCATTCGCAAACACAACAAGAACCTCAAAGAGAAACCGAAAGGAGCTCCGCCTCCCTGTTGCCCCGACGACGAAAAGCCGGCCGCATTCCATCTGACATTTAACCCCTGTGTTTACTGCAGTTGTCGTGGCAACGGCGGAATTCTCGGGTGCGACCCGAAGCTGGTTTGGAATGTTGAGTATATCGCGAACTGCTTCCGCGAGCAAAAGGCCACGTGCCTGAAAGTGGCCGAGTGGAAGAAGATCGCCAAGGTGATGGACCGGTTCTTCATGTGGATATTCTTCATCATGGTCTTCCTCATGAGTATCCTCATTATCGGTAACGCACCTTAACACCGTGTCCTAACCAGACTAGGGATGTTAACCGATGACCATTTGACCGATGGTTGACCGTATCAACGTTAACTGATCAAAGTTTTCGGTAAAAAAAAAAAAAGTGATGTCTAAATTAGGCTATTATAGACAGTGGACTAAACGCTACTACAGTTAGCCATCTCATTCCAAGATCTTTTTGTGTGAAGTGAACAAATCCCTCACACTTAATTTTTCATAACTCGCCTGTTTGTACTTATAAGGTGATGATGATCATCATCTTTCTTTATTATTGTTAGCACTACCTCAAACTAAATTGGCGTCTCTTCGGAGTCGCGGCAATGTTTCAAATGAGCTTCTAACGCTAGACAAACGCCTTTATTTTCAACGCGATCGCCTTGTACCCAAACCATTTCGAAACTAAGGAGCCATTTGTCCTCCGATTACATACAAGCTCCTCGGCGCCGCGTTTGTGGGACTCATGTTTCGTGCTGTAGGGGATTTAAAAAAAGTGACGTGAGTGGAAGGGCGGCGCCGGGGCAGTGTGTGTGTGTGAGCGAGAGGCAGAGCGGCAGAGAGATGCGACAGAGTTGAGGAATTGCAGACGCGGCTCGAAATGGCTGTTATTTAAAATAGCGTAGCATATTTTAAACTAATCGGTTAACCGGTTTCAACCGGCTAATGAGGCTCGGTGGTCGGTCAAGAACATTTTTAGTTTCCGCCATCCCTAAACCTGACGCCCAAACAAACAAATAATTTGTCTGTCCACACTAGACAGGACTGCGAGATGCGTCAAAATCAATCAAAACCCACAGCCAATCAGAACAGCGTGTGGGCGGAGTCTCGTGGCGCCAGA
>NC_137135.1:36271569-36276569 GCF_949319135.1 Squalius cephalus
ATTTTATTTAAATTCATTAATTAATAATGAACTAATTTTGATATTTTGATAAAGATTTTGTTTTATTTTTTATTACTTAATAAATACCCATTGTTTGTGCACTTGAGTCCTCGCTCCTTTCCTCCAACCCAGTCCGCGACAAAAAATAAAAAAATAGATAAACTTGGTTTAAATAAATAAAAATAATAAAAGTAGTGTAAAAAAGTTAAAATAAATAAACAAATAATAAGATTATTAAATGTATTAAAATATTTTTT
Organism: Squalius cephalus; assembly: GCF_949319135.1. NCBI lineage: Eukaryota > Metazoa > Chordata > Actinopteri > Cypriniformes > Leuciscidae > Squalius > Squalius cephalus. Next base: position 36,271,827 of record NC_137135.1, read on the forward strand.
TTTTATGAAATTTCATTAAATAATAAATTAATACAAATATGTTGATAAAATAAAAAATACGTATATCCAACAGTACAGTACAGGCAATTAGAGAGAAAAAAAGTAGTGAAAATAAATATTTTATGCATTTATAATATAATTTGCCATCATACTTGTATTTTTGTTCTATTTCCAGCGCCCCCTAACGTCATATCGTACATCTAATCTGGTCTCTTTCACCCTGCGTGAAATAAACGAAAATAAATAAATGACAAGCCAGCAGAGATATGAATTAATATCAAAACCGAGTACAGATGTTTTGTTATTATTATGCATTTGTCTCAGTTGCAGTTCCGATCGTGTCCAGCAGAGAGCGCCAGATCCTCACAGATAATGAACCTCTTCACTAACCGTTAACCTCGTGTTTATAAAGTTACACACACTAACTTACACTAGCGTGGCGCTTTCATTTCAATTCATTCATAGTGTGATAACAGATTATATGAACGTTATTTACGGTTAAATATCGTGTGTAGCGAGTTATGAGGGCTCTATCTAAATCTTGAACACAACAGGTAAAATTATAACGCACACGACTTTCATAGTTTAAATGTGATCGCTTATTGGATTAAACGGTCGATTAAATATAAAGTGACTCATAATGGCACAATGAGTAAACTATTAGCCCCTAGTGTGAGCTTTACAAGTATAAAAAACTTACGTTTGTTTTGCTGGTGAAGTAAGTAAACCCGCTCTCCCTCAGCTCATCGTTCCCGCCTTTGCGCCTCCCGTCGCCATGGAGACGGAATCCTGCCTGCGTCATCATCTGGCAATAAACTTCCAGTTTCAGGCTGTTTTTGTTCGGTAAAGTTTCCTCAGATATTCGCAGATTTATTCTCCTGAACACACGCGGATCGTGGAGACTCAGAGATTCAGCGAGTGTTTTCATAATCACCGCCGGACTGAAGAGTTTCGGGTAAGTATGTTTTTTGTGTCATATTTGTCATATAACGTTACTCAAACATCATTATCCGGTTGTCTAGAATACATATTATATTATAACCGTTTTCAGTGTTAGTCGGGGAATAAATCATAATTATAATTTAATCAGTGAACAGTTATGCTAGTCCTGCTAACAGAAATTGAGTATGGATTTGTTTTGATTTGTTGTTTTGTATTTAATATCTCAGCTTTAAAACTTGTTTGTGGGAAATGATTTTAAATCACTATAGTTATAATATTCTGCCACATCTGAATGAAATTTGCTTATGTGTTTTGTTTATGTATTTTATATAAATAAATAGTACATTTATACATTAGATTAAAATAAATTGATTAAAATAAATAAAATTTGATTTAATAAAATAAATAAACAAATAAATAATTGATACATTAGAGTAAAATAAATTGATTGAAATAAATAAAATTTGATTTAATAAAATAAATAAATAATTGATACATTAGAGTAAATAAATTGATTAAAATAAATACATTTGATTTAATAAAATAAATAAACAAATAAATAATTGATACATTAGAGTAAAATAAATTGATTAAAATAAATACAATTTGATTTAATAAAATAAATAAACAAATAAATAATTGATACATTAGAGTAAATTAAATTGATTAAAATAAATACAATTTGATTTAATAAAATAAGCAAATAAATAATTAATACATTATATTATCAATAATATTTGATTTAAATAAAATTAATAAATTAAAATGATTGATTAAAATAAGTAAATACAATTTTATTTTAATAAAATTAATTAATTAATTTTTGACTTTAGATCAAAATAAATAAATAAAACTAGATTGAAATAAAATAAACTAATAATAAATTAATACTTTATATGAAAATAAATGGATGGAAAGGAAATAAATCAATAAAATTTGATTTTAATACAAATAAATAGCTACATAAAAACATTGTGTTTTGTTTATGTATTTTCAATGATGATTACATTGCAACACTTTCCATTAGAGTGATTCCTTTAGCTAATGTTAGTTAATTATTAATACAGTACAGCATTTATTAATCTTAGTTAATAAAAGCACAGCTGTTCATTGTTAGTTCATGTCAGCTCAGGACAGGTCCGTTAAATAACATTAACAGAAACAACTTTTGATGTTAAGAATATATTATTAAATGTTGAAATTAACACCAACTGAGATAATAAATGTTTTAGGATTATTTTTCACTGTTGGCTCATCTTAACTAATGTAGTTTACAATAATGCTTATTGTAAAGTGTAAATAAAATATACTACATATTTGGACACTTATAAATGTCTGAACAGTATTTTGCATTAGATCAAGAGGCTGTATCTGTCTCTCTTTATCTTTTTATCAAATGTTTTAATGGTAAAGTGTGTTTGTGCATCTTTCTTTACAATAAAAATGACATTAATTTCATATTTTTTTCAATGCAGTGACTTGGGTTTCCAAATACATTTGAGACCGAAATGATTGAAATGAAAATAAATGGATTAAAATAAATCAATAAAATTGTATTTAAATACAATAAATGAATACTTTAGATTAAAATAGATTAAAATAAATCAATGAAATTGTATTTAAATACAATAAATTAATAACAAATGAATACTTTAGATTAAAATAAATCAATAAAATTAAATTTCAATAAAAAAAAATTATGTTTATGTATTTTAAATGACAATTACATTGTGACACTTTCCATTAGAGGGATTCCTTTAGGCTGTATCTGTCTCTCTTCATCTTTTTATCAAATGTTTTATTGGTAAAGTGTGTTTGTGCATCTTTCTTTACAATAAAAATGGCATATTTTGTCAATGCAGTGACATACAGACTTGGGTTTCCATTAGATTTGAGACTGAAATGATTCTCTGCTCGCATTCAGCGTCTGAACTTTGTATTTATAGGTGGTTTGAGTGTTGGTTTGATCAGGATGGTCAGGAAAGGAGCATGTGCGCAGCGCTCATCCAAACGTGGCCCTCAAACCTCGCGTCTCAAGCGTCTCTCTCTGCTGGATCCGGGCGCTCCAGATCGACCCGGCGGATCCTGACGACCGGGTGTTCCTGCGCGCGGCGGCCATCTTTCAGAACACACACCTGCAGAAACCCGCGGCTCAGAGGCTCATCAGCTTCGGGAACAGGTCAGAGGTCAGCGTGCCTGAGGTCAGGGGCGAGGCGTCTCAGCGGTTAGCGTACCAGCTCGCTTTCAACACGCTCAAATGTGAGTGCCAAGCATGTTTCCCACACTAATGAAGAGAAGCGGCTCACGTTATGAAAACTAATAGCAGATCTAGGGCTGGGCGTATAATCATTTTGTATATATAAATACACACACATGCATGAATATATTTAAGAAAAATGTGTTATTAATACACTACCGGTCAAAAGTTTTAGTTCGGTAAGATTTTTAATGTTTTTTTCACCAAGGCTGCATTTATTTGATAAAAAACAATTAAAAAAACAGTAATATTGTGAAATATTATGACAATTTAAAATAGAAAGTTCAAAAGAACAGCATTTATCTGAAATCTAAAGCTTTTGTAACATTAAACACTACCGTTCAAAAGTTTGGGGTCAGTGAGAATTTTATTTTAATTTTTTGGGGAAAGAAATCAAATAAATCAATACTTTTATTCATCAAGGATGAGTTAAACTGATCAAAAGTTACAGTGAAGAAACTATAATGTTACGAAATATTTTATTTTAAATAAATGCTGTTCTTTTGAACTTTCTATTCAGCAAAGAATTTTGAAAAAAAATTGTACACAACAGTTTTCAACACTGATAATAATCATAAATGTTTCCTGAGCATCAAATCCTCATATTAGAGTGATTTCTGAAGGATCATGTGACACTGAAGACTGGAGTAATGATGCTGAACATTCAGCTTTGATCACAGGAATAAATTACACTTTAAAATATATTAAAATAGAAAACAGTCATTTTAAATTGTCATAATATTTCACAATATTACTGTTTTTTTTTATTGTTTTTTTATCAAATAAATGCAGCCTTGGTGAGCAGAAGAGACTTCTTTTAAAAACATTAAAAATCTTACCGATCTCAAACTTTTGACCAGTAGTGTATACAACATATTTCTATTTTTATATAATTTAAATTATGTATAAATACAGTGCTATGCATAAGTTTAGACACCCATGCTAAAGTTAACTAAAAAGAGGAATAAAAAATCATCTTTTGGAAATTTAACTTAATGCCTTAATTTAAAAAATTAGGAAAAATCCAACCTTTAAGGACACCAATTTTCTTTGTGAATGAATAATGTATTGTAAATAAATAAATGTTCTTCCTTAAAATACAGGGTGCATAAGTTTGGACACCCTTATGTTAAATTCAAAGCGATTTGCAAAGATTAATATAAATATTAATATAAAGGTTAATAGAACGTTACACTCACTTCTTCTTCTGGAGGTGCAGCAGGAACACGAATAGTTAGTACCGATCCTTTTTTCAGGAGCAGCTTCTTAGCAAAACCAGCTTTATACTGACCCTCGTTTATAAAGCAGTCTGGAGAGAAATGATTCACGCAAACATGAAAGCATTGACGTTGATCGTGGGGAATATTCCCTTCAAAAACAAACTCAGCCACTGCGTCTTCAGCGGTTCGGATTTAGGAACATCAAAATGATGCTGTGTTCCTTATTACACCCGAGAACAGAACACCACAATCTCTTAGACGCCATTCTGCTCATAGACAGTGCTCCAGCGTATCAACAATGACGCGCGGACTATGATTGACAGC
>NC_137135.1:36286569-36309069 GCF_949319135.1 Squalius cephalus
CCCACGCTTGCAACCGGCCAATCAGGAGCAAGAAGACGAGGCTGTCAGAAAGGTGGAGGCGTGTCTGCTCAGGTGGGTCAGAGGTCAAATACACAATCACATACTGCTCATACTAATCTGCAAAAGTCTCTGTCTGTATAACCATCTGGTGCTCTTCGGTCATTTTTGGCGGAAAAATTGTACGTTTTTTTTTTTTTTACTTCATCGCAATGGTGCGAAACTTTTGGCACTTGCTATGTGAACACAAAAAATAAAAAATAATCATGGATATTATTTGAACAGGTTTAATGGTCCTGATAAAAACAGTCACACTTGAGCTCCTCGCGGTCAGAAACGAGCGCATTAGAAACGAGTGAGACGAGTTTCCTCTAGTGGAGGCGTTTGGTACTGCAGCCGAACACACTCTCACTGAAAGCTCATTTACTGAGATATCAACCTCACATTTGGAGCATAACTTGTTAAGATTCATGGCTTTGATTTTCTTGCCGTTTTAGAGTAAAACGTGTTTTTGAAAATATAGATTTCATATACAAATTTAAAATAGTATTTTTGTGCATTTTTCATAACAATAAACGTAAAATTCTGTGACTTTTTTAAGTTCACTTTTTGAAACTTTTGTTCACTTCAGCAATAATCTGCCGAGTGTCGTTAAAAAGAGTCTGTGCTTTTACGGCAGTTTAAGTTGGAAATGTAATTTTCAGGTCTACGCTCGAAACGTGAATAAATGGATTATAAATACAGCGTAAATATAATGTATTACCATAAAATCCCCTAAAAATACAAAATATTAAATAAAAAACATTATCAAACTAAAATATAGTACACTCCTTTCAAAACCGGTCATTTTTGACCGTCACGCGAAGAGCACGACAAGTTGACATTACACATTTTAGCATGTTTCGGTGTGTTTTGTGTGTAAAGTGTTTGTTGATATGCTTGTGTGACAGGTTCAGGACTAAACTCGTGGCGTCTTTGGCTCGATGTCGGATCAAACACGACCTGCTGACGCTGGAGAACATCTTACCGGAGAAGATCCGGCACAGACAGGAGAGGGCGAGAGAGCTGCCGCTGTACGCCTGGATCAACACACTCCACAGCAGGTGCACAGATTCACACACTCACTCACACAGATTCACACACTCCAAAGGGCTTTCACACCGAACTCACCACCAGGGTGTTACTGTGAACTAATGGTTCCCTTAGGCCGTGTGTCCACCAAAGCGTTTTTTCCATAGACTGTAAAAAAATATGGACGTAGTGTCCGTGACGTCACCCGTGGGTTTCTGAAGACCGTTTTTGAAGCCTAAAGTGGGCGTGGCCGACCGTCGCCATCTTGGCAGCGCGTCACTCCCGAATTTATTTATTTTTACAGTCAGACGATGAGCTGAGGTAACGTGACGGCTAACAGACAGCAGACAAACGGCTAATGATGACTAATGACCACAGCAGCGGGAATCCACCTGTCACTCAAAAGTGGACACGCCCTTAATTATGCAGAACTTTAAGGCTTAATATAATTTAAACGGATGAGTTATAAAAAAATTCACCCCCTCACAGTCGTCATGAAGGGCAGAATCAGCTGTATAGACCAAAGCCACTTTTTGCTCCAGGCTGTAAACATGTGTTTTTCTGCTGTAAAGTTGGGCATTTCAACATGGGGGAGATGCAGATTTGACTCACTTCTGCAGCCAGCCTAAACGCGTAACGAGGCGCTGAGCGTTTTTTTTCACGCTGAAGCGTTGAGCATTCGCCGTTTTTTACAGGTCGCCGAGAGTTGAAGAATGTTCAACTTTGGGTGAAACGCAGCGCTCATCACTGTCACTTTTTACGCAACCATCCAATCACAGTGGAGGAGGGGCGGGGCTAATACCACACCGACCAACCAACACATTCTGCTTGTACAACGTCAACAGATGATGACAACAACAAGCATAATAACGGAAAAAAAATAATTTAAAACAAGAGCCAGAGAAAATGTGTTACATTGTATTGACTTTTTAATATAGACTCAACACAGAAACAAAATATGTGTGAAATGGGATACTAGTAACACTTTCACGGATATTCCGTATCATAATAAGTTTCTTAGCTGAAAAAAACCCCGCAACGCTGCCAAAATGTTCTCAAGCGCCCATAGCTAGGCGTTTCCAGCAGAGCTTTGGTGGACACACGGCCTTAGGAACGTTTTCCTGGTTGCGTTCGCACCGGCAGTAGGAACTCTGAAGTGACGTGAGCCGCGCTTGTTGTTGTGACTTTTATTTTGACGACGCTGAGAACGACTGAACACACAGCGCTCACATTCTCCATGTTCATTAGTTTACGATCTGTCTAACACTCCTGTCTAATGCGTTATTAGATAGAACTGTCATACATAGAAAGTGGACTGTAATAATGAAGAGTTATTAGCGTATGGCGTGTGTTCGATATGGAAGCTTGTTTCCGCCACAGAGTGAAAAATAAAAAAGGTAATTGCGACTTTTTAATCTCACAATTCTGACTTTTTATCTCAGAATTACGTGATATAAAGTCGCAATTGTGTATTATTAAGTCAAAATTATGAGATATAAACTCGCAATTGCGAGAAACTTTTTTTCTCAGAATTGCATGTTTATATCTCACAATTCTGACTTTATAATACGCAATTGGGAGATATAAAGTGAGAATTGCATGATATAAAGTCGCAATTGCGTGTTATAAAGTCAGAATTGTGAGATATAAACTATTCTGAGGTAAAAAAAAAAAAAAAAAAGTCCGTCTTTTTTTTCCATAGAATTGGACTTGCAATTCTGGCAATTCTGCCTTTATATCTCCCAATTGCGTATTATAAAGTCAGAATTGCGAGATATAAACATGCAATTCTGAGAAAAGATGTCAGAATTGCGAGATATAAAGTCGCAATTGCGAGAAAAAAAGTCAGAATTCTGACTTTATAAGACGCAATTGTGACTTTATAAGACGCAATTGTGACTTTATTTCACGCAATTCTGAGAAATAAAGTCAGAATTGCGAGATGTAAACTCGCAATTGTGAGATAAAAATTCGCAATTATCTTTTAAAATGTTTTATTCTGTGGCGGAAACAAGCTTCCATAGTTTGATGTCCAGTGTTGCTGAGCAGAAACACATAATCATGTTTCTCTCGGTCTCCTCAAAGTTGCGTTGGATTTTCTCCTCGCCGTAAAGATTAAGAGGCTCATCTATCAACGTTTTCCATGTTCGTAGAGTTAGTTTCTGGAGTAAATATATAGGCTATAATCTGTGTGTTTACAGAGCTTTTTTCAAAATGGCGGGTGCTGGTGTTTCGCGTGCGTTCGGCCAATCAGCGAACACTACCGTCACGGTAGTGCGTTAGTTTATAGTGCGTTCAAGTCCTCCTGGGAAGTTCGTACGTACGAGGTGGGAAGTTTTATTTTACGACGGCATGTGCGTTCGAGTCACTTTCATCGGAGTAAGATGGCGGTGTACTTTCTCTTAATTATCTACACAAAAATACAGCAAGGCTCTTAAACTCTAGTTCTAGAAAATGAAGAGCAAAGATTTGCATCAGGTGTGCTTTGCTTTTTTATGTTTTTAGTTAATTTATGAAGCCACTGCAAACTTTATTGTTACATATTACATTGTTATTTTATAATGCCATCATATTCTGCGCAGGCAATCAGCTCACTGCGCTGTGAATAGAAAAGCCTGACAATATCACGGCTAAATATTAGGGCTGGGTAAGAAATATCGATTTCTCGATTTTAATCGATTCTCATTTTTACGAACCGATGTCGATTCTTAAATCCCAAGAATCGATTAGTCATCCTGTTCTCAGCTGATGAATGAATGGAACATTGTTGCGCGCATCCCATCCAATAAATCGCAATAATCTTTTGTGCTTTGTTATTATTGATATGAAACAAAGGCTGCATTTACACTGCAGGTCTTGATGCCTAATTCCGATTTGCTGACTATATCCGATTTTTTTGACGACCCGCTTACATCATCTTTTAAAAGTGACCAGTATCCGATATTTGCATTTACACTATACAGTGCCAAAACAACCAAATGTAGACGTTCTGACCCGGAAAATGAAGTAAAACAGCTCGATATGCAATGGATGCAGAAGCAGACAAAATTATAGTGATGCGCGGATCGCGGTTATATCCGCGGGGGCTCTGTGGATAATCCGCGGATCGGGCGGGTCAAGTAGAGGCTAATAAAAATAACATTCTGATTAATTTCGGGTTGGTCGCAGGTGGATATGATAAATCATTATTAACGAAAATATTAAATTCTCTCAAATATGAGCATAAAAGTTTCAAGGGAGTAAAGCCTGTTTATGACATTACGAAAATGAAATTCTGTCAAAAAAAATTTGTTTTAAAGAAATTTAAAAGCAGCGCTCATTCATTGTAGGCTATTAGATGCGCGCATCAACCGTCGCCTCGAGTCCGCTGTTGAAGGTGATGATCATCCATTTATCCTCACGCGTAACAACACATAAGAATAATAACTTTGACCATCGGGTGCGGATACTTAAATCAAAGAAAATTATTGGTGCGGGTGGATGATTTGTTTTTGGCTGCGGATTCGGGTATCTCTAATTATGCAGTGTTTTGCTTTCCGCACTATTTTCAAAAATCAGTAAAACATTGCTCTCGTAAGGTGTAGAAAAAAATACTCCACTGTGTTGAGCCTTTGACCTCCATCGCGCCTATAATAAGTCATGTGTTCTCAGTTGGTGGTGTCCACCTGAGTTGACGTCACTTTTTTAATGACGTACGACTCGCATTTACTGGGGAATATCCGATTTGTCTGCTTACATGGCACACGCAAATGCACGTATCCGATTCATATCCGATTTATTACCACATATGAATGAGGCCTGAATCCGATCTGAGAAAATCAGAATCCATGCGTTTTTTTCCTGCTTACACGTTCACTGGTCATATCCGATCTGTGCCACATGAGAGGAAAAAATCGGAATTGGGTCACTTGAACCATGCAGTGTAAATGGGGCCAAAGACTCAGATTTCAAATTACGTCCATTTTCTTATGAAATTCAAAAACATAAATGCCGTTTTGTCGCTGTGGCGTGAGATCGCTCTGGCTCAGCTCTAGAGAAGCACGTGATCTTCTCCTCCGCCTTAATAACACCAGTTACAGCGCGAAATAAACATGAATGAGCATCTGAAAGTGTGTTAAAAGGTAGAGTAGGCTACAATTTATCAAAATCCGTATCATGTGACATGGAATCGCTCAATCAGTGTTTCAACCATGGAAAGACGTCAGTAAAACAGCTTGTAAACAATGTCATGTGACGTCACATTTACCTCAGAAAAACCATATCCGTGTCCATAAACTCGTCAGTCAGCTAGAAAAGTTAACTCTAGAGAGGAGCATGCTGCTAAATATATGCACCATATTACATATTCATTATAATTTTTAATATTCTTCAATTTTGAATGCATGTTTGAATAAATCTGGCAGGTTTTTATGACAGCCACCATTTAAATGTTTATATTTCATATAACTTTATTATTATAAAATAAATAAAAGTGTAATTTAAGTGTTTGTATACAAATCAGTTCATTTTTACCTTCAATATTACAGTAGGCTAATGAAGCCTAGTAAGCTTCAACTGACTCCCAATAGTTCACAGCATTAGTTAGATGTGTTTTCCTTGAGAAAATGTGCCATGTATTGAACCTGATATCCAAAATAATCAATATTGAATCGAAATCGAATCGAATTGTGAAATTTGTGTCAATACCCAGCCCTAGTAAATACCTGTAAGTATTGTGGTATTCCGCCATGTTTCTCACTGACACGCACACAACTCGTAAAGATCGGACTTAAAGAAAATCCCGACATATTTAAGATATTGTTGTGGCGTTTATGTGCACCATTAGACCGACTCTGGAGTAAATTAGTTCCTCCAAAGGAGTTCCTAGTTCCTGCGGTGCGAACACACACACCAAACTCCGGGAACGTCCGCCAATAGTTTAGGAACTATGAAAAGGCTCCTCCGGTGCGAAAGCCTCTTAAGATCTTCAGTTAATAATACGTCTGTTTCATTTTAAATGCGGGGATTTTTGTCTTGTTTTTCCATCACAAGCATCAGGTTTAGTTTTTGACCCCACTGGGAGATATTTGTTCTTGTTTGAAGTAATTTTGCTTCTCCAGCAAATGCTGAGATATTTGTACCGGAAAACAAGACTAATATACTGAGGGAGAACATGGTGTTTTGCCCCGGGGTTTGTTTTCTTCTGCTTCTCTTGTATTGCCGTATGATTTTCCACTGGAATTATTTATTGTTTATGAGGTAGAAAGAAGAGAATGTGTTTGTGTGAGTGTGAGTTATAGTTCAGATGTGGCATTATTCTGGTTCTCCCCTGTTTAACCTCCATTCTGGGGTGACCAGTCTTATTTATTGTGTGTGTGTGTGTGTGTGTGTGTGTGTGTGTGTGTGTGTGAGAGAGAGAGAGAGAGAGAGAGGCTGTAAATTTCACTGAGTTGCAGACAGATCCAATCACCAGCACTGGAGGTCACACACACACACACACACACACACACACACACACACACACACACACACACACACACACACACACACTGACTCACAAACACACTTGCACACACAGACACACACTAACTCACAAACACTTTCACACACACACACACACACACACACACACACAAACAGAAATAACACACTCACTAACTCACTTACAAACACACACACTCACACACACACGCTAACTCACTTACAAACACACAATCACACACACACACCAACTCACTCAAACACACAATCACTCACACGCTAACTCACTTACAAACACACAATCACACACACACTAACTCACTCAAACACACAATCACAAACACAAATACGTATACACACACACCCACACACACACACACACACACACTCTCTCTCACAATCACACACACATACACACACACTCACACACCAATTTCTCCACTCCATCTTGTTGCTCTTGGCTCACATTTGACACTTAATTTCATCATCTCTCTCTCTCTGTGTGTGTGTGTGTGTGTGTGTGTGTGTGTGTGTGTGTGTGTGTGTGTGTGTGTGTGTGTGTGTGTAGCTTTGAGGAGGTCAGGGAAGTGTTACGCACATCAGGGTTTTCGTGTGTTAAATCTGTGGGACAGCTGGACGGACGGAGCTTCTGTAAAGACACACACTGTCAGGACCTGCTGGTGTTTCCCAACAGCATGAAGAGGGAACTGACCAACACCAGATTACTGAGCGACTGCAGGCTCGTGCTCCAGGTACACACATTTATCGAGAAATAATCAACATATTTCTACATATTATCTACATATTTATATTGCACAATAAACCCAGGCAGGGTGATCAGCAGCGACGATCCATTCTGACATTCGTGGAAGCGACTCCTGGTTCTGGAATCAATTCCAAAAATCTATTCTTTTTCGATTCGTGTTGTTGTTGTTTCGTAAGTTGCGTTCATTATAGGCTCTTGTCATGTTTTCTTTCGCCATTATCATTGGCTGGTTGAAAGAAAACGTAATAAAAATAGGTAGCATTTTATTTTAAATAGAAATTAAGATAAATAACCTCATGTCAGGCAACTATTAGCTCTTCAAGTAGTCCAAGCGGTGCTCAAAACCTTTCAGTTTCATCACCGAATCATGGAGGTTATAAAACTAGTTTCTGTACTAGTAAAATGCCATAAGATATTATGTGTTGTTTTCTGGGGAAATAAATAAAAATGAAGTGAGTTTTTGCTTAAAACAAGCACAATTATGTGCCAATGGGGTGAGAGAAATAATCTTGTTTCTGTTTGGATTAACATTATTTTTCTGACCCCGTTGGCAGATAATTTTGCTTTTTTTAAGCAACAACTTTCTTAATTTTGATTAATTCCCCCGGAAAACAGCCAGGACATAATATCTTACGGCATTTTACTACTTTAGTAAATCCATCTTGATTTAAGAATGTTTAGATATTTGGACTGGAAACAAGACAAAAATACTGAGTAAGAAAAGCATTTTTTGCAGTGTATGTATTGAATTATTTTATTTACTGAACCGCTACTGATCTTTTTGGGCACCCACCAGAAAGACCCCGCAGGAAACTCAATCGAGTGCCAAGTCGTGTTGTGTGTGTGTGTGTGTGTGTGTGTGTGTGTGTGTGTGTGTGTGTGTGTGTGTGTGTGTGTGTGTGTGTGTGCAGGATAAGTCGTGTTGTGTGTGACGGTGTGTGTGTGTGCAGGATAAGTCGTGTTGTGTGTGACGTTGTGTGTGTGTGCAGGATAAGTCGTGTTGTGTGTGACGGTGTGTGTGTGTGTGTGTGTGTGTGTGTGTGCAGGATAAGTCGTGTTGTGTGTGACGGTGTGTGTGTGTGTGTGTGTGTGTGTGTGTGTGTGTGTGTGTGTGTGCAGGATAAGTCGTGTTGTGTGTGACGGTGTGTGTGTGTGCAGGATAAGTCGTGTTGTGTGTGACGGTGTGTGTGTGTGTGTGTGTGTGTGCAGGATAAGTCGTGTTGTGTGTGACGGTGTGTGTGTGTGTGTGTGTGTGTGTGTGCAGGATAAGTCGTGTTGTGTGTGACGGTGTGTGTGTGTGTGTGTGTGTGTGTGTGTGTGCAGGATAAGTCGTGTTGTGTGTGACGGTGTGTGTGTGTGTGTGTGTGTGTGTGTGTGTGTGTGTGTGTGCAGGATAAGTCGTGTTGTGTGTGACGGTGTGTGTGTGTGTGTGTGTGTGCAGGATAAGTCGTGTTGTCTGTGACGGTGTGTGTGTGTGCAGGATAAGTTGTGTTGTGTGTGACTGTGTGTGTGTGTGTGTGTGTGTGTGTGTGTGTGTGTGTGTGTGTGTGTGTGTGTTTGTGTTTTTGTGTGTGTGTGTGTGTGTGTGTGTGTGTGTGTGTAGGATAAGTCGTGTTGTGTGTGACGGTGTGTGTGTGTGTGTGTGCAGGATAAGTCGTGTTGTGTGGGCCCCTGGGCGCTGCGCCCCCTGCTGGCTGAAGGAGGAGACATCCTCATGACCGGGTGTTTCTCGGCTCGGACCGTTGCACACGTGTCTGCGGTGTCTGCACACACACACACTGACACACACGCTGACACACACATCTCTCCAGCGCAGAGCACAGTGATTGTGTGTGTGGGAGATGAACCGCAGGCGCAGAGAGATGAACTACAGAACACACTCGCCAAAATGGGCTGCAGGAGTAAGAGATTATTTTATTTTATTTTATTTTATTTTATTTTATTTTATTTATTATAATTTACACACACACATATACATACAATATGATAAAAATATAAAAAAGTAGAAAAATTCAAAAAAGATTTGCATGCAAATTTAACATGCAAAAAGTGAATTAGATTATACAACATAAAAGATGGATTTTTATAAAAATGCTTTGTATGTTGAAAAACAAAAAACAAAATTAAAATATAAATATATATATACACTTTTGATTTTTATATATATTATATATGCATACATAAATATATATAAATATATTTTATATTATCTTACAATTTTATATATATATATATGTGTGTGTGTGTGTAGATTATACATATATTGTATATAAAACAAAAGTATGCAGAAAGTGAATTTAGACATCACAAAATTATAATGTACTATATGAAAAATTCTTTGTGTGTGTGTGTTTGACCTCGGTATAAAAAAGTAATTTGGGGACGCTCACTAAGAAATGGAAACAAACTTTTTTATTGCCAAAGTTATAGTTAGTTCCTCTACAGCAAATATTAATTGAAGAGCAACTGAAGACGAAACTAAGGTGTGTGTTTGTCAGATGTGAAGCTGCTTCCAGTGTCTCTGGAGTCTCTGGATGTGTGTGACCCGCGTCTCAAGGGGGTTCGAGTGATGCTTGTGATGCCGGAGTGTTCCCTGTCTGCCATCAGCAACCCTGTGGATTACATCATGCAGGAGAACAGAGGTATACACACACACACACAAAAACACACACAGAGACTCTGAGCATCCGTCACATGTGTTTGTTCTGATCCGCTTTCAGACCCGCAGCTCATGCTGGATCTGTCACACGGTTCCGTCTCTCCAGAGAAACTCCAGACGCTCGCGTGCCGACAGAGGAAAGACCTGCAGCGCGTCGTCCAGTGTGAGTGTGTGTGTGTGTGTGTGTGTGCATCAAAATTAAGTGAGTTGTTGCTTTAAAAAAAAGCAAAATTATCTGCCAATGGGATAAGAAAAATAATTTTGTTTCTGTGTGAATTAACATTATTTTTCTTACCCCATTGGCAGATAATTTTGCTTTTTTAAAGCAACAACTCACTTAATTTTGATTTATTTCCCCAGAGAACAAGACTTAATATCTTATGGCATTTTACTACTTTAGTAAATGGATCTTGATTTAATTTTTAGATATTTGGACTGGAAACGACAAAAATACTAAGTAAGAAAAGCATTTTTTTTGCAGTGTGTGTGAGACGCAAGCTGTAAACTAATGTAAACCAGCATAGTTAAAAACTAATTTAACTAATGTAAACCAGCATAAACTGGTGTAGACCAGCAGAGAACCCATGATCCAGTGTAAACCAGAGCTGATCCAGTGGTTTATATAAGCTGATGAGTGATTTGAACATGCCTCGCTGTATTGACATTCATAATTTCTGTGATGATTTGTGTGTTATTGATCTTGTGTGTGTGAGAGTGTGTGTGGGAGTGTGTGTTAGAGTCTGAAATACCCGAGCGTGAAGAGGCTCCATTCCTCCCTGCAGATTAACACACCGTTAATTAACGGCCAGCACAAATCGAATGATGTGTACATTTACATTTATCCAAAGCGACTTGCATTGCATTTCAAGTTACACATTTACATTCTTATCAGTTCTTGCTTTCCATCGAACTCATGACCTTGGCGTTGCAAGCGCTAACGCTGTACTGTTTGAGCAACAGGAAAGTTGTCCATCAGTGAACAGACGGTCATGCCAGTGTGTGTGTGTGTGTGTGTGTGTGTGTGTGTGTGTGTGTGTGTGTGTGTGTGTGTGTGTGTGTGTGTGTGTGTGTTCCTCAGTTCCTCAGGTACGGGCGGTGCTTTACTCCACCTGTTCTATTCACGCAGAGGAGAATGAGGAGGTGCTGAAGACCATCCTCTCACAATCACAGGAGAATCCCTCCACAGCGCCGTCCTACAGGTGAGTGTGAGTGTTTGAGAGTGTGTGTGAGTGTGTGTTTGTTTGAGTTTGTTTTCTTTACACACTTTTGCACTAATGCATGACAAAATGAGTAATAAAAATGTGTGTGTGTGTGTGTGTGTGTGTGTGTGTGTGTCAGGCTGAGTTCTCCAGGTCTCCTGCAGGACTCCATCACTGAAGATGAGGACGATGCACAGGAGATGAAGGCCAGTTTCTTCAGACTGGAAGCATCAGATCATCACAATGGCTGTTTCGTAGCTCTGCTCACACGACAGGTATAAACATCAGCGTTACATTCCCTAAAACATCGGCGTTACATTCCCCAAAACATCAGCGTAACATTCCCTAAAACATCAGCGTAACATTCCCCAAAACAGGGGTGGTGTGGCGCGGCGCAATGGATAAGACACCTGCCTTTGGTGTGAGAGACCCGGGTTCGAATCCACTGTGAGACACCAATGTGTCCCTGAGCAAGACACTTAACCCCTAGTTGCTCCAGAGGCGTGCGACCTCTGACATATATAGCAATTGTAAGTCGCTTTGGATAAAAGCGTCAGCTAAATGAATAAATGTAAATGTAAATGTAATGTAAATGTAAAACATCAGCGTAACATTCCCTTAAGCATCAGCGTTACATTCCCCAAAACATCAGCGTTACATTCCCTAAAACATCAGCGTTACATTCCCCAAAACATCAGCGTCACATTCCCCAAAATATCAGCGTTACATTCCCTAAAACATCAGCGTTACATTCCCCAAAACATCAGCGTAAAACATCGGCGTTACATTCCCCAAAACATCGGCGTTACATTCCCCAAAACATTCCCCAAAACATTCCCCAAAACATCGGCGTTACATTCCCCAAAACATCGGCGTTACATTCCCCAAAACATCGGCGTCACATTCCCCAAAACATAAGCATTACATTCCCCAAAACATCGGCGTTACATTCCCCAAAACATCAGCATTACATTCCCCAAAACATCAGCGTTACATTCCCTAAAACATCAGCGTTACATTCCCTTAAGCATCAGCGTTACATTCCCCAAAACATCAGCGTCACATTCCCCAAAACATCGGCGTCACATTCCCCAAAACATCAGCGTTACATTCCCTAAAACATCAGCGTTACATTCCCTAAAACATCAGCGTTACATTCCCTAAAACATCAGCGTAACATTCCCCAAAACATCGGCGTTACATTCCCCAAAACATCGGCGTTACATTCCCCAAAACATCGGCGTTACATTCCCCAAAACATCGGCGTCACATTCCCCAAAACATAAGCATTACATTCCCTAAAACATCAGCGTTACATTCCCTAAAACATCAGCATTACATTCCCCAAAACATCAGCGTTACATTCCCTAAAACATCAGCGTTACATTCCCTAAAACATCAGCGTTACATTCCCTTAAGCATCAGCGTTACATTCCCCAAAACATCAGCGTTACATTCCCTAAAACATCAGCGTTACATTCCCCAAAACATCAGCGTTACATTCCCTAAAACATCAGCGTTACATTCCCTAAAACACCAGCGTTACATTCCCCAAAACATCAGCGTTACATTCCCTAAAACATCAGCGTTACATTCCCTAAAACATCAGCGTTACATTCCCTAAAACATCAGCGTTACATTCCCTAAAACATCAGCGTTACATTCCCTAAAACATCAGCGTTACATTCCCCAAAACATCAGCGTTACATTCCCTAAAACATCAGCGTTACATTCCCTAAAACACCAGCGTTACATTCCCCAAAACACCAGCGTTACATTCCCTAAAACATCAGCGTTACATTCCCTAAAACATCAGCGTTACATTCCCTAAAACATCAGCGTTACATTCCCTAAAACATCAGCGTTACATTCCCTAAAACATCAGCGTTACATTCCCCAAAACATCAGCGTTACATTCCCTAAAACATCAGCGTTACATTCCCCAAAACATCAGCGTTACATTCCCTAAAACATCAGCGTTACATTCCCCAAAACATCGGCGTTACATTCCCTAAAACATCAGCGTTACATTCCCTAAAACATCAGCGTTACATTCCCTAAAACATCAGCGTTACATTCCCTAAAACATCAGCGTTACATTCCCCAAAACATCAGCGTTACATTCCCTAAAACATCAGCGTTACATTCCCTAAAACATCAGCGTTACATTCCCTAAAACATCAGCGTTACATTCCCTAAAACATCAGCATTAACATTCTCTAAAAGAGCAATTACTGAAGCGTTGTAAGCGTTGACTCAAGCATTGATGTAAGTGTTGACTAAGTCCCGCCCCCTGAATATGATTGACACGTGGATCAACATATTAGTTCAACATTCAAAAACAAATGGTATCATGTATGTTTTACTCGTATTTGTGTCTTTGAAAGCTCTTGAATGTGGTTTAGGAAGTGAAAATATTGGTCAGATTGGAATACTTGCATATATATTATCACACTAATAAATGTGGTTTATTTAAAAAAAAAAAAATTATATATATATATATATATATATATATATATATATATATATATATATATATATTTTTTTTTTTTTTTATTCAAAAAATACTCAAAGCCAAAAGCGATAGTAGTAAAATGACTAATATATATTTAAAATATATTTATTTAAATATTTAGAAAATTTTCCTAAAATATTTTTTGAGCCAAATTTTTGTATATTATTTATATATTCTAAAATAAAAAAAACAGATAGAAGAGAGTCTGTGAGCTGGAACAGATACTGTGTTTTTAGGCTGGTTATTTTTGTATTTTTTTATGTTTCTCTGCGATCTTGTTTATGCTAGTTAAGCTCAAAGCATGCTGGGAGTTTCTCTGGGGTTTGATGGAGACGCTCTTTGTTTCTCATGTCCATGTTCTCCTCGACTCTAATCCCACTGTCTCTGTTGAGGAATCCCGTGTTTCCCTCGCTCTGCTTTCATCCGCAGCTAAAAATAACTCAGCGCAGAGACGGAGAAAGAGACTCGATTGAGTTTCCTACTGGGATCTTTCTGGTGGATCAAAGTTCCCCTGAAATGATCTCCAGTAAACGTGTTTTTTTTTTTTTTTTACGTTTCATATATGATGAACGTTCCTGTGTTAGATTACAGCAATCCGTCATATTTATCCCTCCTCTGACAGTCAGAAAAACATCATCAAAGCCTCCATATCCTTCCTGCCACGACTAATAAAAGCCACTAATAAAGATTATTGTGGTTCGCTTAAGAAGGTCTCATAAAAAGGCTATTAGACGCGTGTGTGGAAATATTACCATCCTCCTCCCGGTTTTATGATGCATCTGTACGTTCTCACCTGGGACCAATAAAGTCTTCAGCAGCGTTCAGATTAGAGGACCTATTATGCCCTTTTTTAACCCTCTGGGCCCTGGAGGTGTTCTGACATGCTGTGACATTTGTGCTTTGTCATGGCTAAAGTCTGATTACACTGTAATCAGCACAAACTCTGCTACAATAATATGTAAGCAGCATGTACGTAAAAGTTTGTATTTTTGAGAAAATAAGCGTGGTTTGTGAAAAAACTAAAAAATTTAGTCACTGAAATAAGCCATAAAACTTGTTCACAAGACTTTTGAACATTGTATCACGTAGTCTAGAATTTTTGCTTCAAAACTATGTGAAAATCATCCTGCCCTAACCCTGCCCACAAACAATATATTGATTTAAAATTTGTAAGACATGTTTTGTGTAAGAAAGCTTTATGCGAGGGGGTGTGAATCATCATGAATATTGATGTGTTTCACATCTGGGAAGACAAAGACCCTCCCATAAATCAGGTGGGACTGTGAGGGAACTAGAACAAAGAATGAGGAGAGATTAGAATGGCTTATTGATTGTTTGGATTTATTTACAACACAACATAATCAGAAGATACACAACAAGGGTCAAAAAGGCACATTATTGAACACACTGATCTAAACAGCGAGACTCGAACAGTCACGCA
This sequence comes from Squalius cephalus, assembly GCF_949319135.1. Lineage (NCBI taxonomy): Eukaryota > Metazoa > Chordata > Actinopteri > Cypriniformes > Leuciscidae > Squalius > Squalius cephalus. The sequence goes on from NC_137135.1 coordinate 36,301,678, forward strand.
CCTCTGTGCCATTCCTAAAACGGTTACCATTTAACATGCCTTTCATTTCCAAGGAGTTTGCTTTTTCATTTTACCATGTTTGTGTACAGAGTCTCATGTGAATGTTGAAGTCAGCAGGACTCATCGGTGGCATCTGGTCCCTGTAAACAAAAAAACTGTGAACATGCTGATATCAGGAGCAAGGCTGCACGATTTGGGGAAGAAAATCGAATTGAGATTTTTCTGGTTAATATTATGATTTAAAATTCACAAAATATATATATTCAGGCTTCCCCCCCCCCCTGCCCAAAAAATGTTTTCTGTAAAAAAAAAATATTGTTATTGTTATTAGCTATAAATCATTAAAAAGGAACACTTCAGTACACTACACTAGAGAAAAAATATGGATTATCATGTTACTTCAAATGTTTTCTGATGTTATGAAATGAGATTGGAGTAAAAACATATCCTAATGTTTGGCGCGTTTTGCTTTTCAAACGCACAGCGCGACTGCCCCGAACTCACAGTGTGCGCAGAGAACATTTACTGAAGCCATCGAGCCGATCCTCAAAACATTACTGTAACCACATTACAATAAACATCTGCTTTATTGAGCAGATATCCACGAACACAGTATTTCATAGTAAACACCGGTCTATATATTATTATATTCATCATGTTAGTGTAAATACACTCTCATAATAGCCTACTTTTAGATCATGCTATGTTTTATATTAAAGCGCATACAAACACTCTCGTGTCATATGCATATTTAGCATTTAAATGTTGCCACCTGTCTATAATTCATATTTCAACATGTTTCCGTCTATTTCATACATTTTAGTCTAGCAACAGTCCAGTTACAATGTTAAGTTTATGCAACAATAACACTAATATAATTCAGAATAGGCTACATTTCTTACCTCCAAATCTTTATCTTCAAATCGCGTTCTTCTTCTTCTGAGGTAAATCCAATGTAAGCTCACACAGCGTGTCTTCCAAACTCGAGGAAAAGCAGAGGAATGATGAAGTTTGATTCTTTGTTTAGAGATAACGAGGGCGTGTACAGGTTTGCGTTCCTTCAAGTGGATGATTTGCATGTGAATCTCTTGTGCGCGTGTGTGTGGTCACATTAGAGCTAATGAGCTCTCGCTTGAGAAACTGGACATCTTACTGGTTTTATACAAATTACTTAAAAGATCATTTAAAAGTACACACTTAAATGTTTATAAAGATATATTGCTCATAAATGTGTGACAAGTATTCGCTGAGTTTTGTTTGTTTATAGACGTGCTCAAGAAAAAAAAGTTCACCGCGACAGAGAGGCAGAAAGCACACCCTGTTTATTTTCTTTATTTTACAAAAGCACAATGTTTTGATTTGATTGTAAGTGGACACATACAAAAGTAGACATCTCACAGATTCCTTTTTCATATTTCTTTTTTCTGTATGACCATAAATGACGGAGTAATTTAAGTCTGTTGTGCTACTATGTGAAGAAAATCCAGCAAAATCGTACCTGCGCGTTTGTCGACCCCTAAGGGTTAAAGTCTTGATGTTGTTTCAGGCTCTACTAGAACAGGTTTTCCTGCGTGAATGTTGATTAATCTCCTCATATTCTCCATTGTTGCGGCTCCTCTCTTCCCAGTCTGTCAGTAACGCTCTGTTTACTTCCTGTCTCTATGAAGCCCCTCCTTCTGAAAAGCACACTGTGCTCTGATTGGTCAGCTGGATCAGTGTGTTGTGATTGGTCGAGCGCTTTGAGTGTGTTTGGGAAATGTCCCGCCCCTTCCCATAACCGCCAGTTTAACACACTACTAACTAACTCAACCAGGCCCCGCCCCTTTATTCTGCGCATGAATTATTATAATGAGGAATATTGTGACGTGTTCGTTCCCGGAAGAAACTCAAGACTACAATGGAGGCGTTTCAGGAGTTCAGAAACACTGACACTGATATAGAGAAGAACTGTGTGACTTTGCAGAGATTTATCATGTTTAAACGGCAACATTACACACTGAAGAAAGATGAAGATGGAAAGCACGGTGTTCTTTGAAAATAAATGTTCTTTATTGGCATTGATGGTTCCATGAAGAATCATTAACATCCACGGAATCTTTCCATTGTACAAAAGGTTCTTTATAGTAGAAAAGGAAAACGGTTCTTTAGATTTGTAATGTTCTTTGCAGAAAAAAAAGTGATTTTTCAGAACTGGTCACTTAAAGGTGAAAAAAATCAACCTTTTTGGAACCTTTATTTTGAAGAGTGTAGACCGCAGTGTGTGCATGTGTGTGTGTGTGACCTCGTGTTCAGCTAAAGGACAAACATAATGACCATAATCTGGGACCAGAACTGCATCATAACCACACGATAGGCAATAAATGTGTGATGTTCAGGAGGAGGGCAGGACGTATTGAATAATTCAGCCTCATGTCTGCATGCGTTAGCGTCAACAGGGCAAAACCTCGCGTCCTCAAGCAAACACACACACACACACACACACACCATCTGAATTATTCACTGGGAGTGTGTGTGTGGTGCTGAGACAGCAGATGATCCTTTAAGAAACACACACTGAACTAATATGCAACACAGAGAAACGTAAATTATGAGAAAAATATTTTTCCCTGAATAACTGGAAATGTTTATGGTTGGTCCACACATCATGTCTTTTTATTTTCATTGGCTCAAAAATATTTCAGGAAAATTTATAAATTTTAAAAATATATTTTAAAAATATTTTAATTAATATAATTTTACCTTTTTGTCTACACTGTAAAAAAAAATCTGTTAAATTTACGGTAAAAAAACGGCAGCTGTGGTTGCCAGAAATTTACTGTAAAAACATTTACTTAACTTAAATTTACAGTAATTAAATTAATTACCGTATTTAATTATCTGATATAAAGTTAATTTACTGACCTATTGAAGTATTTATATTTGTTTTGTACCATCGTTATACATCACAAGCAGCGCTTTCACAAGAAAGTTAATACTGATTTATAGAAGCTGCACAGTGTCATTCACACAAACACTAAACACCATCATGGTAACACACATGACATTTTAAAAATGCAATAAATATTAATTTAACAACATTAATGTCATAACCGATTAGAAAAAAAACTAAGAAAACTATGAAGAAACAGTTATTTCAACAAAAATACATCAAATGTGAAGTGTCACGCATGGAATTGTGGGAATGTCAATTTACATTTTTTCACTGTAAATTATACAATTTGTTCTTTTTCACTTCCAAAAACTAAATTTAATGGTATTTTACAGTAAAATTACATTAAATGTACCGTTAGATCTATCACAGTTGTTTACCGTATATAGTAAGGAAACTTTCTCTTAACCAATTAACAGTTTTTCACTGTACCATTTTTACAGTCTTTGACCGTTAAAATCACGATCATTATTTACAGTGTATATTTATATAATAATACTATATTAAAATGAATATAAATAATATTTAATTATTATAAATAATAATTTATTGTTTTGTATTATATATATTAGTTATAGTTTTTCCCCACAGTTCAAATGATTCACCATTTTATATATTTTTTGCATTTGTCAGATGCTTTATCTAAGTGACTCTCCAGAACATGTTAGGGTATGCTTTTAATTACTGTTTATTTACACGACAACAGCATTTTGGGGTCCTGAAAACGCAAACTTTTGAAAAAGTGCAAGTTTTTGAAAACGATAGCGTTATGTTATCATCTCTGTGTAAACTACAAAAACTTGAATTTGTGAAAACGGTGCCGTCATGCATTACATTTTCAGTCTAAAGGCGGATAGTGTTTCTTTACAAAGTGTCATCGCCATCTACTGGGCTAACAACAGAATACAGCGATTTTAGTCGTTTTCGCAGATCCGTGTGAACGGGGATCGTTGTCGTCTGTACATGAAAAACACAAAGGAAAATCTTTTTCATTTTTAGCTCATCGTTGTCATATAAACGAACCCTGATACAATGTTTTCAGCCTTTTCTTTGCTTGTCTCCTACACAGCCTGAACCAGAAGTGAAAGAAACGCCGCAGCAAGTGCTCGCTCGCGCAGCGGCCAAAGGCTTGTTAGACGGACTCCACCCGAACCAGCCAATCAGGAGAGAGGGCCGACGCCGACGGTCCCGAAGAACTCCAGCCAATCGAGCGCCCTCCACGAAGACACGCCCACACACCACACAGAGCGACCAATCACTCGTGGCGGATTTCTTGAAGCACGAGATGAAGGGAAGCAACTCGGCGCCGATGGTTTATCATCAGAGCGACAGCAGAACTCAGCCTCGCAGTTCATCACAATACGGTTCATTTAACTATATAACAATATCCTGGTAACACTTTACAATAAGGTTCATTAGTTAACTACAATAAGGTTCATTAGTTAACCACATTAGTTAACATGAACTAATAATGAACTGCACGTATACAGCATTTATTAATCTTTGTTAATGTCAATTTCAACATTTACTAATACTTTATTAATATCTTGTTTTATTAATGCACTAATTATAATAATTAATACATAAACATATTAATAATTAATTAATGCACTGTGAACTAACATGAACAAACAATGAACAGCTGTATTTTTAATAACTAACTTTAACAAAGATCATTAAATACTGTACCACATGTATTGCTCATGGTTAGTTAATTCATAACTAATGTTAACTAATGAACCTTATTGTAAAGTGTTACCGATATCTTTAACCTGTTAACTGTCACCCCGACTTTTGAGCATAAATCTGATCTTAAATATTGTAATTAATGAATGCTTTGTAATACATAATGTTGGTCTCTTTTTAACTCTTTCCCCACCAGAATATTTTGTTGTATGAATATGTGAACATGCAATATAATCAAAAGAATGAATATGGTGAAAATATGGATTGCCGGAATTTTCCGTCAATGGCGGGGAAAGAGTTAAAGCAGATTGATAAAAAAATAAAGTGTAAAAAACATACAGAAGTTTGTTTACCGAGTGTGCTGAACTAAATATTTAACTCATACAATCTTTTACAAAACAATCTAAAGCCATATCTCTCACCAAGTTATTACTGTGCAATGTCCACTTTCAAAAAGGTTTTTACAGGATGAATTTTGAGTGAAGCTTTCAAATTATACGCAATTTGTGATAATTATTAAAATATGTGATTGGGGAAAAAAGGCTATTAAAAAAGCTCCCGGGACACTGGCGGTTAACAGGCTCGATCAGTCGTTAACGGTGTAAAGCACTGAGGAAAACTAACCAAACTTCCGGTTTACTTCTCTATCTCCGCAGATCAACCCTCTAGGTCTCGACGTCTCTCTCAGGGCGTGTTCTCCAGGACAGGCTCCACCCCTAACACAACAGGCCACACCCCAAACACAACAGGCTCCACCTTTAAGACAACAGGCTCCACCCCTAACATAACAAGCCCTGCCTACAACACAACAGGCTCCACCTTTAAGACAACAGGCTCCACCTCTAACATAACAGGCCCCACCTACAACACAACAGGCTCCACCCCTAACCTCGCCTCTTTCTCTGGTTTATACTGTACTGGTTTGAACACTGCTTCAGTGTCTGTAATCGACGATCACTCCTCGACGCCGGCCGCTCCGCCTAAAGGCCGACAGGAAGTTCTGAGGCTGACGACTGTCATGTTTCCTCCCGTTCTGTTGTCAAGCGACGATCTTCTTCCCCAGAGGCGGAGCCATGCCCGAACAAGCTCCGCCTACACCCATACAAGCCCCGCCCACACCCATCAGCACTGGAGTAGCTCGACACCGACTCTCCCTCGAACCCAAGCGCCATTCAGAGCGAGACTGAATCATCCGAGGCCGTGGCTCTGACACACACACTCACACTCTCTCACACACACACACACACACACACACACACACACACTCTCTCACAAACACACTCTCACACACACACACACACACACACACCAGAAGCATTAGTGAGGCTGCCGTCAGTATTTTACTCTCTATCTTGGTAATTAAGACATTAAGAATGTTAATTAGACGTGCCATATATCTGTATAAGACCGCATCTAACTCATTATCACTACTAAACTGCACTGTTCAAATGTCACTGCCATCAAAATGCCATCAGCATATTTTCCGATATCATTTGGAACAAGCATGCAAATAAAACAAGGACTCATTTTTTTGTTTTGATGTCATTTATTTCCACAACATGTTACATTAATATGGTGTAAAAATGAGTGTCTTAGTGGTTGATCTGGATTTAAAATATCATTTTGTGCGAAATCACATTCCTGTGTTTGTCTATTTTTGACTTGTACTGTAGCAGGGGTTAGACGTGTGTGTGTGTGTGTGTGTGTGTGGCTCATCTAAAGCCCGAAACACTCTACGCATGTACACAAAACCTTTTAGCTAAGCAAGCTCGAGTTCATGCATCACTGCGTTCCACGATTCATAATGCAATGCGAGTACATTTAGCATTTTCAGCCTCAAAGGCCGTCATAGCGTAGCATTAGCGTAAACTAGCGTCCGCTAACGCACGGTTGAGGAACTGCCTTAAGACAATGTTGCTCTTTAAAGTCAACAGGGTTTGCATCATTTTACTTTCACAATGTGACAGAAACAGTATATTTAATGGAGAAAAACATGGGACTTTATTTTACCATTTGAGAATTTACTGTATGCAATTGTAAAAAGTGTGTAAGATACCAGGTAGAAAAACAAAAGGGTTCGCTGAAGTCTTTAAAGCAGTTTTCTGTTAAATTTGCAAATCGATGCGTTTCATCGTCCTCTAGTACACATCAAATATGATCATCAGGTTTTTGAGGAAGGTTTATTTGCTCAATCATTATTGCATCGCATTACATGTTTTAAAACTACAGAGCTCTGATCATAAAACTGAGCATTTAAATATCATCTTACTAAGACATTATTGGCGGATATTGATATTTATATGCATATTATGTAAGTATCTGCTACTGTTTTAAAGATCACGTTGATTTACATTACAAGCATTAGCATTTCATCACCTTTTGGCCATATAAATATGAGCATTTGCTCAGTTTGGGCCTTTTTTCCCCTCCATATTCTCACTATATGAGCCATAAAAGCCTGATGCATCAAATATGTTTAATAAACCGTTCCAATTCAAAATATTCGATTTTTCTGACTACTGTTTCCTATGTCAGGCTTTAATGTTGACTAACGTAACACGTCTTTAACTGGACATCTGAATCTAAACACCTGGTTTCATGTCGTTGAGACATTTAAAGGACAGTATTGAGGTCTCTTGCGTTGTGTATGTACAAAAGGAGCGCATGTTTTCCAAGCGTTCATGTCGGCATTTGCGTACTTGTGCAGGGAATCTCTAAGGCTTTAGTGTTTAAATGAAGCAGAAGTGTATTTGTGTGGTCAGAAAATTCTGTCTTGT
>NC_137135.1:36314069-36321569 GCF_949319135.1 Squalius cephalus
TGTGAAAACATCACCGACCAATGAAATACAAGCATTTGCGTCATGTGATCAGAACTCCAGATACACGTCGAGTTCACCGAAACATTCGAGTCCGTTCACACACTATAGACGTTTGATCGAAATCATCAGAGTTCAGATTTGACAGGTCATGTGACTGTACATCCAAACGTGTGTGTGAGTCTCTCACCGGTCAGAGGAACATCTGAACTGAACTGAGACGAGGATCCTGCGCCGGCACACACACTCTTGCGTTCGGCCATGATCTGAGAAAACAAGCAGAACAACTGAAGAAAAGCCTCCGTCGCTTCATGCATGAGGATGGACAGCGCATACTAACACACACACACACACACACACACACACACACACACACACACACACACACAAACACTCACTCACTCACTCACTCAAACAAACACACACACACACGCACGCACACACTCAAATACACACCCACGCTTACACACACACGCTCGCGCGCACGCACACACACACACACACACACACACACACACACACACACACACACACAAACACTCACTCACTCACTCACTCAAACAAACACACACACACGCACGCACGCACACACTCAAATACACACCCACGCTTACACACACACGCTCGCGCGCACGCACACACACACACACACACACACACACACACACACACACACACTCAAACACACACCCACCCACACACACAAACACTCACTCACTCACTCAAACAAACACACACACTCACACATGCTTATACACACACGCTCGCGCGCACACACGCACACTCAAACACACACCCACACACACAAACACTCACTCACTCACACAAACACACACACACACACACACACTCACACACACACACACACACACACACACACACACACACACACACACTCACACACACACACACACACTCACACACACACACACTCAAACACACACCCACACACACAAACACTCACTCACTCAAACAAACACACACACTCACACACACACACACACACTCAAACACACACCCACACACACAAACACTCACTCACTCAAACAAACACACACACTCACACAAACACACAAAAACACACACAAACTCACAAAAACACACACACACACACACACACACACACACACACACACACACACACACACACACTCACTCAAACATACACACTTAAACACACTCACACAACACACTCATGCACACACGCACACAAACACACGTACACAGAACAGCAGAGAAACGGCTTCAGATGAAAGAGGACAGATGATTGGTTGCCGAGTCTCTTTCCTCATAAATATTCATGAGCCAGATAATAAATGTGTGACTAGTGATTCAATTTGTCCATAAGAATGTGTGTGTTGTCGTGCTGTGCGAGTGTGTGTTCTCACCGTGGAGCAGATCAGCTTCAGGCTGCTGGCCACGGTTTCTGCAGGACTCTCACACTGAAACACGTGGCATTTCAACACACGCGTGTTCTTGTCACGGGCCACATACGCAAAATCCCTGAAACACGACAACAGAGGCGTCAGTGAAGCAGCGATCAGTGCAGTTTCCTTCAGACGTCGGCATTAATAACCAGATCAGCGCTCAGGGGAGCGGATATACACAGGTGAACAGATGATACTGTTACTTCTCTCAACTCAATTCTGTAGCAAATACTTAAAGAGTACTTTAAATGTTCTCCTCTTTGAGCACATTGTACTGAAAATCATTCTCAGAAATCAGTTTATCAAATAAAAATAAAAACAATACAAATAAAACACATTAAATGCAAAAAAGCAATGAAAATAAAACACTTACTAAAAAGCAATTACATTTAAAAAATGTAAAATTAAAGTCCCCCTGCAGTCAATCCCTTAAAACTCATCTCTGAGCACCAAAATTACATATTTAAACGTTTTTTAAATTCAATTTAATTCACATTTATTTGTATAGCGCTTTTCACAATACACATCATTTCAAAGCAGTTTTACAGAAAGTGCATGAGTCCACATTACACTTTAGAGAGATCTGTTATCAGAGGTCACTGTCTAAGTTATGCATTTCAGAAAATCACAGTCAGCGAAAAATGTATTAATTTAAACAATGTAATAATTTAATGCAGAAGCAATGAGCTCATTGAAGTCATGAATACTTTGAAAAAAAAAATTGTTAATGCCTTAAAATATCTTGAACGTAACTCGACACCTTGCCTCATTTAGTATGCGCGGTTCTATGAATATGCAAATTAGCCCCGCCTCCACTCACTCACTCAGCTCAGAGATCCACTGGTTGACGATCACACGTTGATCTGATTGGTTACAAGGTAGTTTGTGACATCAGAAACACCAGCGATTTCAAAGTGTGTTTTTGAGACTGTCTTTGGTTCACTGCAGTTTTAAGGAGGAAATACTCAGCAATGCTGTCGACTTATGAACTTACACATGGTTTGTGTTAAAGCATATTAAAAACACCACATAGACACATAAACAACATTAAAAGCTGGATTTACACCACAGGGGGACTTTAAAATAATAAATTTTCAATTAAAAACATGCATGTCATGTGACCATTAACTAACATCAGAGAGCCATGAACGTGTGACGTAAAATTATTGAAATATTAACTCAAAATCTCAGGGGGGCTTCAAGTAAATATCTGAGCTAAAAAAAAAAAAAAACATCTGGGAAACCCGATGGAAGTGAATCAAGCACAGGAACCTCACAGATCCACAGTGTGATTCCCACAGACGAAAATGATGCATTACACTCAGATCGAAGAGCATTTAATCAGCAGCTAATGAGACACCAGGAACAAAAACATCCATCAGAGAGAGAGACACGTGAGAGAACTGGTAGAGGAATATATACGTGTGTGTGTGTGTGTGTGTGATGAATTTAAAGGTTAATGGTTTTGTGGCCGTGTTTCAGTGTCACTGGTGACATTCAGAGAGTTTGCTTCAACACAGTCAAACTGATGCAGCAAATGCTTTCTGGCACACACGCACGCTTTCTGGCACACACACACACACACACACACACACACACACGCTTTCTGGTGTCTAGAACGGCTCAATCTGAGCAAACGCTGGGACAAAACTCACAAACACACTGACACATATTACTGCATGTTGCTGTTATTTTAGTATAACTGAGATACTATAGTTTTTAAGAATATTTTACATTTTTATTTTTATATTTCCAATTTAATTTCAGTTAAAGGTTTAGTAATTTTGTTTGTAGTATTTTTTGTTATTTTTAATATTTTTTTTTAATGTTGATTTAACTTTTTTATTTATTTTAGTCATAGTTTTAGGTATTTTAGTACCTAATGTAATGAAAATAAGAAATGTTTCCTTGACAACTAGCTGAAAAAAAGGTTATTTTTTATATTTTATTTAAGAAGAATTATTCATTTAATAAGTCAATTACAATAAATAATTTTACAATAAAAAAATCTAAATAAAACCCTTTCAGAAGCAAAAAAAATAATGAAAAAGATATTAAAATAAATTACTAATAATTAATAATCAAAATAAAACCCTTTTTAAAAAGCAATACAATTATAAAAAAATGTTAAAAAAATCTAAATTAATAATCAATAAAAAAATAAAAAAAAATAAAATAAAGGTAAAAAAACAAAAACGATCAAAATACAACCATTTTTTAAAAGCAATTAAAACATTTTTTTTTTTGAATAATTTCTAAATAAATATTTTTTCCCCTTTCTGCCGCTCTCTTTGACGTTGTGTCGAATGAGTTAGACCCTAGGGGTCGTACCTGGGAGCCCCAAGCACCTCGGATGTTTTTGACGTGTGGAATTTGCATGCCTGGCCTATAAAAAGACTTTGTTCTTCGGAGCCGGAGCCGAAGCATCGCGTCTCTAGGGATGAGAAGCAAATCCATTCCCTTCACCTCAGCTGGATCCATAGAGCACATTTCAGCGCTCTCTCTCTCTTTACGGCACAGATCAGTGTGAGACGTTCCCCTAAGAGCTTCAGCGGCGATATAACAGAGGCGATTTCCCTTTATAATAAAGAGCAAATTCCTCTAAAAGAACTTCACTGCGGATCGTGTGTTTTTTAAAGATGCCGTTCTGTCCGTGTCCTGCTGGATGCGTTCGATATTAGTGGTGTAACGATGCCCTTATGTCACGATTCGATACACATCACGAAACTAAACTCACAAGACGATATTATTGCGATACTTCAAGACATATGATAAAAGATTAACAAAAGAATGTACTGTTGATTAAAATGCTGAATTTGATATTACATTGTGTATGTAAATGAATAGTCTTGGACTTGGTGCTGAAACCCAAAGCACAGGACAATAGAGACGCCAGAATAACAATATTCATGATTCTGAAGCTGAAAACACAGGATTATTGTAGACGAATATGCTTGATCTCGGTCACTGACTAGATATATTTAACATAATGTCGGACACTTCTTACTGGTAACATCAGACATTATCAGGACACACAAATATGCATTATTATACATTATATTCAACATTATATATAGTAGTTTAATGTACCACTGACACTAAAACTCTGAAAACTGGAATTTCTTTCTCACACAGTAATTTTTATTTTGGGTGAACTATTCACAATACATATTGTTGCATTTTGTATTGCAATATACTGTGACACGATACATTGTTACACCCCTAGTCGACGTATCTCTCTACCCGAAGCGCTCTCGACAGGTTATGCTCCTCTAGGCACTGACTGAATTGCCTCGATACTATCGAGTATCAAAAAATGTCTTGTCATTTGGTACCAAATTTCAATACCTAATGCCAAGTTCACACTGCACGATTTTCATAGTAGTTGGGTCACTGTTCTTTTCACACTGCACGACTATCTGGGGTAACACTCAGTCACTGCGGTGTTCACACTGAACGATGGATCCGATCGGCGACAGGAGGTTTCACACTGCATGACTTTACAAAAGAAAGAATCACAGAAAACTTCTGCCTGGTCCGAAAACTACGTTTCACAACCAAACACACGAGAGAAGTGATGAGGAAATAACACAAGATCCCGCGTGCACGAGAATGAAATTGTTCTTTAAAATGATAGCCTGCAAGAAGATTGCAATCTAAATTGTCTGTTCGCTGATTTGCAGCGAAAAGGAGAAAGAGAAAAACAGATTATGCAGGAGGAAATGTTTGTGTTACTGAAGGAGTGTTACCAAAGAAGTGTTACAGAAGGTTGTGTTACAGAAGGAGTGTTACCGAAGGTTGTGTTACCAAAGGAGTGTTACCGAAGGTTGTGTTACTGAAGGAGTGTTACCGAATGAGTGTTACCAAAGGAGTGTTACCGAATGAGTGTTACCGAATGAGTGTTACCGAATGAGTGTTACCGAAGGAGTGTTACCGAAGGTTGTGTTACTGAAGGAGTGTTACCGAATGAGTGTTACCAAAGGAGTGTTACCGAATGAGTGTTACCGAATGAGTGTTACCGAATGAGTGTTACCGAAGGAGTGTTACCGAAGGTTGTGTTACTGAAGGAGTGTTACCGAAGGTTGTGTTACTGAAGGAGTGTTACCGAAGGAGTGTTACCTAAGGTTGTGTTATCGAAGGAGTGTTACTGAAGGAATGTTACCAAAGGAGTGTTACCGAAGGAGTGTTACCGAAGGAGTGTTACCGAAGGTTGTGTTACTGAAGGAGTGTTACCGAAGGTTGTGTTACCTAAGGTTGTGTTACCGAAGGAGTGTTACCAAAGGTTGCGTTACCGAAGGAGTGTTACCAAAGGTTGTGTTACTGAAGGAGTGTTACCTAAGGTTGTGTTACCGAAGGAGTGTTACCGAAGGAGTGTTACCAAAGGAGTGTTACCGAAGGTTGTGTTACTGAAGGAGTGTTACCGAAGGTTGTGTTACCGAAGGAGTGTTACCAAAGGAGTGTTACCGAAGGTTGTGTTACCGAAGGAGTGTTACCAAAGGAGTGTTACCGAATGAGTGTTGCCAAAGGTTGCAATACCGAAGGAGTATTACCGAAGGAGTGTTACCGAATGAGTGTTACCAAAGGTCGCATTACCGAAGGAGTGTTACCGAAGGTTGTGTTATTGAAGGAGTGTTACCGAAGGAATGCTACCGAAGGTTGTGTTACCGAAGGAGTGTTACCAAAGGTTGTGTTACCAAAGGTTGCGTTACCGAAGGAGTGTTACCGAAGGTTGTGTTACCGAAGGAATGTTACCGAAGGAGTGTTACCAAAGGAGTGTTACCGAAGGAGTGTTACCAAATGTCGCGTTACCGAAGGAGTGTTACCGAAGGTTGTGTTATTGAAGGAGTGTTACCGAAGGAGTGCTACCGAAGGTTGTGTTACCAAAGGTTGTGTTACTGAAGTAGTGTTACCGAAGGAGTGTTACCGAAGGTTGTGTTACCGAAGGAATGTTACCAAAGGTCGCGTTACCGAAGGAGTGTTACCAAAGGTTGCGTTACCGAAGGAGTGTTACCAAAGGTCGCGTTACCGAAGGAGTGTTACCGAAGGTTGTGTTATTGAAGGAGTGTTACCGAAGGAGTGTTACCAAAGGTTGTGTTACCAAAGGTTGCATTACTGAAGTAGTGTTACCGAAGGAGTGTTACCGAAGGTTGTGTTACCGAAGGAATGTTACCGAAGGAGTGTTACCGAAGGAGTGTTACCGAAGGAGTGTTACCAAAGGTTGCGTTACCGAAAGAGTGTTACCGAAGGTTGTGTTAAAGAAGGAGTGTTACCGAAGGAGTGCTACCGAAGGTTGTGTTACCGAAGGAGTGTTACCGAAGGTTGTGTTATTGAAGGAGTGTTACCGAAGGAGTGTTACCAAAGGTTGTGTTACCAAAGGTTGCATTACTGAAGTAGTGTTACCGAAGGAGTGTTACCGAAGGTTGTGTTACCGAAGGAATGTTACCGAAGGAGTGTTACCAAAGGTCGCGTTACCGAAGGAGTGTTACCAAAGGTCGCGTTACCGAAGGAGTGTTACCAAAGGTCGCGTTACCGAAGGAGTGTTACCGAAGGTTGTGTTATTGAAGGAGTGTTACCGAAGGAGTGTTACCAAAGGTTGTGTTACCAAAGGTTGCATTACTGAAGTAGTGTTACCGAAGGAGTGTTACCGAAGGTTGTGTTACCGAAGGAATGTTACCGAAGGAGTGTTACCGAAGGAGTGTTACCGAAGGAGTGTTACCAAAGGTTGCGTTACCGAAAGAGTGTTACCGAAGGTTGTGTTAAAGAAGGAGTGTTACCGAAGGAGTGCTACCGAAGGTTGTGTTACCGAAGGAGTGTTACCAAAGGTTGTGTTACCAAAGGTTGCGTTACCGAAGTAGTGTTACCGAAGGAGTGTTACCGAAGGAGTGTTACCGAAGGAGTGTTACCGAAGGAGTGTTACCTAAGGAGTTAGAGTAGTTGCACCTGAATGCTTGCCTGTATCTGATCCACCAAGTGACACAGTTCAGTAGTTGTGAATGAGACGCTGTGTTCCTCCTGCCATAACTCTGAGCTACCCGCCTCCTAACGGGTTAAATTGTCCATGTTTCAAGGCTGAGAG
>NC_137135.1:36326569-36354069 GCF_949319135.1 Squalius cephalus
GATAATAGGAAATTACAGTTATGTTATTACAGTTAAATGACATTAAACGATCATTAAAATGGGTATTTCTTTGGTGAGATTTACCTATGAGATCTGATCTCTCCTGGGCTGGGTTTCCCGAAACCTACTTAACGCTACGGGTTCTTAAGCTGTACCTTATCGCTAATACGCGTTTCCCGAAACGTTCTTAGTTAAGTATACCTTATAGTTGTGCTAAAAGACGGCGCCGTCCGCAGAGCGCTTTCAAAGGCCAGTGGAAGCATATACTGCCAGTTAAAGCTACAATATGTAAGATTTTTGTAATAAAATATCCAAAAGTCACTTGCACAGTGTGATATATGTCCTGCAGTCGTGTACTTACAACATCCCAAAAGTTCCCAAAGATTTTTAATTTCAGAGATATTCCCATTTTAAATAATGGCTCGTCCATGTTCACATAACATCCGCGTTATCCCTGGTTTTGGCTAGTATTCCCATAGTAACCATGGCGACAGACGTGGACAACTGCGTTACGTCTAGCGGCGCGCTCACGCTGTTGTTGTTTCGTTCAAACATTATGGATCATGGCAAGCAGACTTTGGGACAAAAGGAGAACTAAAACGAGGATCAATATCAGTGTGGCGTTTTCGAGATGCCGAGAGCTAGCGTCCGCGGCTAACTTCCACTTGACAGAGACGCGCAAATGTAGAGGTGAGCTAATGTACATAAAACTACTCAGTGTTATACAGCTCAACATGATGAAATGTTAGAATATGATCAGTATGTTATGCTAATGTTGATCTCGCTCACTGCTAGTCTCATACAGACAAACTAACACACAGAATAACATTATAACTTTAACACACTCAAATGCAGTTTAGTGTGATAGTGTAGAGCAAGTGAAGCAGCGCTGCGTTCCCTCACTAGTTTCATTCGTCTAATAAACTGCCCTGTGTGAGTGTTATTCAGCACTGGCGGGTAAGTTAGTTCGGTAGGATTAAATGTCCTCATTCCTTTATATCCGCGGGACTCGCGTGTGGCGCTGAGATCTGTCTCTCATTAGCACTCGCGCCGCTTCACCCCACAGTCATGCTAAAAACATCAGTGTATTCACTCATCCATAAACATTATTAGATCCTTCAGCATGACGACAAGATCCATCATTCCGCTTATTAAAGCTACAAAATGTAATTTTTATCGCCACTAGGGGTCGCTAACCTCTTACAGATCCATAATTCCGCTTATCAACCATCAACCGACGCCTTTGTTATTGTAAGAGGTTAGCGACCCCTAGCGGCGAAAAAAAAAATTACATATGGATGAATATCAGATGATGTCACCAACATCTCCTCACTGACATCACTCACTTATAAAACTTGTCTGCCGCCATCTTGAGTACCTGATTCACATCAGTCGCAAAGGAACTAGCTAGCTATGTGGTCAATGTTGTGCGGTGGGGTGCAACAACAAAAAAGGAGACCCCAAAATATCCTTTTACAGCTACCTCAGGACGAAAAAAGACGGCGTAATTTGCAGGTGGGACGGGTGGGACATGTCCCCACCACTTTTGAAACATCTCGCGGCACGAATGTACCAATACAAATAAACAAAACATCTCCAGTTAACTAGCAGAGCATTCATTTAGTTCGTTTGTTAAATAAGAGGCTGATCTAGCGCTGAAATGTGTTGTTTCTGAAATCAAGTGATCAAAGTGCTCGTTGCCGCTGCGATCAGTGGCGCGGATACTGTGTTCTCTTGTGGCTCGCGCACAGTCTTCACTCGGACGCGCGCTTCAATGTGGAGAGACCCATTCGTTCCGGTGAAATTACAAAACAAATGCACACAAACGTGTCCCTGCCTGATATACAACCACTGATATACATAATCGGTTTTGATGAGAAAAAAAAAACTATATGAGAGCGAATTAGAACCCAGAACCTCTGACACACTTGGCAAAAGTACCACGCTTAAAACAGTGGGATCAACATATAATATCATTGAATGCCAGGATTGGTAGTTCGGTAGTAGCGTTTCTTTTCATGGCAGTCGAGGTGCGAAATGTTAGTAGCCATTTACTGTATCCGTACGAAGCTGTAAATAGTAGCAAGCTAGCTAGTTAATGCTTGTCAGTACCAAAGACAGTACTCGGTAGGTACTCAAGATGGCGGCAGTCAACTGGAAAAAGAGCGGATGACGTAAGAGTCACGTGACTGATATTCATGTATTGTAGCTTTAAGCACAATTCGGTATATTCATCATTATTCATATTCATACGGTATTTTCATCATTTACAGGGATTAGTCTGTGATTGTATTGCCGTCCGAATCCAGAATGTCAGTGTTTTCTCTCACCCAACCCGCGTAAAAATCCCTGGCCAAAATACCAACGGTTTTTGACGAACGCGATCGTGTGGCGATTTCATTTCCGTCCGAATCCACATCTCTGAGTTCACAAGAAGAGATTCAAAATTCACTGTTTAAATCCTCTTGGATCACTGCCGAGCACCGTACGTACGATATACACTTATTACTGAAATGCTGGAAATTACTCACAAGAACAATATTTCATCGCAGCTCCACCTCAGCGAACAAAAATGGGAAAGAGAAGAAAAGCACGTAAACATTTGTAATGTGCCGTTGTTGTGGCAGGCAGCAATATATAATACAATTTTGAAATATGTAGGCTAGGCTATTATAGGATAATATAGTTTCAATTATTTTTTATAATATCCCGTGAGTCCTAATAAATGCAATTTCAACTATTTCTGAAGTGCTTCTTTTATAAAGAATACCTAAAGAATACTATAGAGTCTTTGCAGCGCGCTAAGAGACAACGTTATCAGGAAATCCAGCCCAGATCTCACACCGAAATATAATATAGTATTATAAAATCTCAATGCCTCCAGAAATAAATATCAGTTTCCACATCAGAAGCCTTGCTCTCCGTCTAGATGACGACACTGGACTCTCGCTGTCGTTGTGAGAGATTCGCTCTGCGCTGGAGTCAGTGAATCAATGTGGTTTATGGTTCAACAACACACTCTCACACACACACACACACACACACACACACACACACACACACACACACACCAGAGGAACCACCGTCTGTGAAACACACACTCACTCAGCAGAGAGAGAGAGAGAGAGAGTGAGCGCTGTAATGTCTCTCATCACTCTCTGCGTCTCTCCAACACGTCTCTGCCATTAACACTGAACACTAAAGCTTTCATCTTCCTCAGGGGACGAGAGAGAGAGAGAGAGGGAGAGGGAGAGAGAGAGAGAGAGAGAGAGAGAGAGAGAGACCATTCATCACAGAACAGCATGCTACTCGTGCTATCATTCCTGCAGTATGTAACTGGGCACACAGGAATTGTCTAAAATGTGCAGTAAATCACTGAGCAGACGCATACTGTATCCCACAATGCACTGCACTCGACTTCCCCTCATACAGTATCTTTATGCATGAAATACCCAAATGCCACACAATTTCAGAGAGCATGCACATCTAAAAAAATAAGTCAGGTGCACAACCAAAGAATATATAGCGTGTATATTTACGCCACATGCAAATAAGCTGTTTACAGTAACTCCGCCCACCAGTGCCTGATTCAGCCAATCAAAACCTGTCTGAGGGATCAGTGATGCGGAGACAAACCCGAGTACAAATCCACCTTTTACTGAACTCTTTCTTCTCCATTTTCCCGTCACATATCAGCTTGGAGTTTAATTTAAATGAAAATTAAGAAAATATTCGAAAGGTGCGAATAAAACGTGTATTTAATAGTGAGAATATAGTGTTTACCGGGTAGGGCTTAAGGGACTGGGACAAGTAATGATGTAATAAATATAATCATATGCACTGAATATGTTGTTATTATTGCATTGTTTTTTTAATATTCTACAATAAACTGAGATGCAATTATAGCATCTAACCACTATTTACACTTTATTGCTCAGTGCGAATAGTTGCAGCCAAAAATATAAATTATAAAATGCAATGTCAGCATAATGTTGCTCCCAAAAAGCGGCATTTATGGAGCTCATAAATGTTGTGGGGGAAAAACATTGTGTTTTTGTGTTTTTTTTCACTTAAAATACCCAAATGACCCACTACATTTGCAAAAATGTGCAGTACATCACCAGAACAGACACATACTGTATCCCACAATGCACTGCACTCGACTTCCCCTCAGATTATTATTTCTGCAGTATCCATACTGTCTGAACAGACTGTCTTCATGCATGAAAAACTCTATTGTACGGAGCATGCAATAATAAAAACCAAAAAAATACCCAACTGCATAGACAGTAACACACTGCATGTGTTAGTATACGATTCTGACGCACAATTGGATAATAAAATAATAATATTTATGTGTGTGATGCCGATCACTGAATTAAATATGCAACATAACAAGGTCACGTGACTGTAATATACTACTGTTTGTTACATAGCGCGTCGTGTTTCACATGCTAGATTTAAAGGGGACATATCATGAAAATCTGACTTTTTGTATGCTTAAGTGCTATAATCTATGGAAGCTTGTTTCCCGCCACTGAATAATAAATAAATAATAATAATTGCGACTTTTTATCTCACAATTCTGACTTTTTTTCTCACAATTGCGATATATCAAGTCAGAATTGTGACTTTTTTTCTCAGAATTGCGAGATATGAAGTCAGAATTGTGAGAAATAAAGTCGAAATTCTGAGAAATAAAGTTGCAACTGCGAGATATAAAGTCACAATTGTGAGATATAAAGTTGCAATTCTAGAAATAAAGTCGCAATTGCGAGATATAAAGTCACAATTGTGAGATATAAAGTCGCAATTCTGAGAAATAAAGTTGCAATTGTGAGATATAAAGTCGCAATTCTAGAAATAAAGTCGCAATTGCGAGATATAAAGTCGCAATTCTAGAAATAAAGTCGCAATTGTGAGATATAAAGTCACAATTGTGAGATATAAAGTCACAATTGCGAGATAAAAAGTCACAATTCTGAGATATAATGTCGCAATTCTGAGATATAAAGTCACAATTCTGAGATATAAAGTCACAATTGTGAGATATAAAGTCGCAATTCTGAGATATAAAGTCACAATTCTGAGATATAAAGTCACAATTGCGAGATATAAAGTTGCAATTCTAGAAATAAAGTCGCAATTGGGAGATATAAAGTCAGAATTCTGAGAAATAAAGTCGCAATTGGGAGATATAAAGTCAGAATTGCATGATATAAAGTCGCAATTGCGTGTTATAAAGTCAGAATTGTGAGATATAAACTATTCTGAGGTTAAAAAAAAAAAAAAAAAAATCTTTTTTTTCCTTAGAATTGGACTTAAAGCTCCAGTATGCGACTTTGGTATTTGACCACAAGAGGGCGCAGTTTCCAACAATAACAAAGGCGAAGCTTGATGACGCCATGAAGGAGGTGAAGATGGGAGATGTCGTTTTTAATGCGTTTTCACCATCTAGCGATATATCTACATGGAATTAATGAATCATGATCACGGATGAGGTAATTTATTCGTTTTTGTATTACCTGTATGTCTGATCGTATTATTTTATGGCATCATAATTAATGAACTGCAAGGAACGTGAAATGTTATGCTATATTATCCCGTTACAACTTACAGCTATTTGTCAAATGATTTGTTTGGTTAATGTTGTGCAGTTTTACGTTTTTATGGTTAATGCCGTGTTGTTTAACGTGTTCAAACCAATATCTAAAAGTAAATTTGAACGAACATTTGCAAGTAATGACTAAATATATTTTTTTAACATCATATCCGATTGTATTTAATTGTACTGCCATAATCTCGGTCACCACACGTGATAAAAAGCCTTACCAAAGTACAAAGAAGAGCAATATAACTTTGTTTATAAGTACTAATATTGACAGTTGCATGTCTTACCTGTCTATCAATACACTCGCGAGAGAGTCTCTGTCAAGTCCAAGATAGTCGCGCAGCTCTCTCCATCTCGAAATCGCCTGCCGATATTTATCCGGGTTTTATTCCTCCGTTTGTCACACAGTCCGCGACTCCGCGTGTATCCGAATATGGACGCTTTCGTTTTGTTGGCACTTCAATACTCGCCAAAGAGTAATCGTGATCCATAACAGCTATAACCATACAGTCTATGGCTATAACGCTATAACCACCACTTCCGCATTTGACCATGTGATATTCCGGTGTGGTGGGTCATATTTTTTATTTTATTCTTTTTTTATTCTTTGTCAGACGTCTTTATTGTTTATTGTGATAAGAAAAAAAACCTCAATAAAGTTGTTGTAAAAAAAAAAAAAAAAAAAAAATCCGGTGTGGTGGAATATCCTATCACATGGAAAAAAGGATAAGAGCGGACATTGCGTCACTGAGGCGCGACATTTCTTTTCCGGGACGGCCAGTTATTTAAAATCGGAATTTCTCTGAAATAAAAAATCTTTGGAGACTTTTGAGATATTGTAAGTACACAACTGGAGGAAATATATCACACTGTGCAAGTGATTTTCGGAAATTTTATTACAACATTCCTACATATTGGAGCTTTAAAAGAATTCTTATAAAGTCAGAATTGCGTGATATAAAGTCGCAATTGAGAAAAAAAAAGTAAGAATTCTAACTTTATAAGACGCAATTGCGACTTTATTTCACGCAATTCTGACTTTATATCTCACAATTCTGAGATAAAAAGTCGCAATTATCTTTTGAAATGTTTTATTTTGTGGCGGAAACAAGCTTCCATAATAATCAGTGCTTCTACCGACACAGAAAACTTGAAAAGTGAAACCCAGTAACTTAGTTCTGGTGAGCCTTTCTCTGCAAGCATGTCAAAAAATAATCCGATGAGACTTCACTCCCCTTCTGACGTATGAAGAGGATCTTATTATAATATCACTGGTCCTTAATCTGCACGTTTACACACACCAGCCGACATTTGGTTCCACACGCGCCAACAGAGACCAGTTCTAACGCACTGATGAAGATCCAGCAAAGCATGAAACTGTTCTGTGGTTGAGCACAGACGAGCACTGAACACTATTGACCAGAACAAGTCACCGCTGTCTTATAAAGATCTCAGGAACTGTGTCAACGTGTGTAAATGTTAAACATGATGATGAGATGATCAATGTAACTCCACAACAACTACATAAATGTCTCCACTAACTTTCAGAAACTCTTCCTGAGTCTCTCCGTAAGGCTGCACTCGCTACTGGTTACTCTGGATTCTGGATGAGTGAGATTGGTGTGTTTTGTTATTGCTGGAGTTTCTGAAGCTCGTATAAGGCTCCACCCTCTTCTGAACGGAGGCGGAGCAACAGCTCATTTGCATTTAAAGGGACACACACAAAAATGGTGCGTTTTTACTCACACCCAAAACGGGGAAAATTTGACAAGCAATAATAAATGATCTGTGGGTATTTTGAGCTGAAATTCACAGACATATTCAGGGGACACCATAGATTTATATTACATCTTATGAAAAGAGGCATAATGTGTCACAGTGACTTTTAAGAGTATGTCAGAAAGAAAAACATTTAAAATGTGATCGAATTAATCTCCTTCGATGCTATTAAACACATCATGTACATGCATTAACTTCAAAAAGCCGTAAACATCACAACACCGTCTGCAGAAAAGCTGAATCACCTCGAAACAAGCGTTTAATGGAGTTAGAAAGGCTTGAGGGAAAGTGTCTGACCTGCTGAGGCCCCGCCCCACTCCCCACACGCGGATGCAGCTGATTGGCTGAGAGTGCAGGAGGGTGTGGTCAGTGGCGTCGATGAGGCTGAGAGTGACATCTTGCAGGACCAGTAGCATCGTCTGTCTCTGAGCGAGAGAGAACAAGAGAGACGTGAGAGCAGTGTTGGGAATAACTCATTACAAGTAACTTGAGTTACGTAATCAGATTACTTTTCAAGTAACTAGTAAAGCATTACTTTTTTATTTATTTATTATGGAAACAAATACTTTACAGCTGACAGATACAACAAAAACCCAGGCCAACAAAACATACATAACAGCCAACATGGTGTGTGTGTGTGTGTGTGTGTGTGTGTGTGTGTGTGTGTGTAACAATATTAAACTTTTCAATCAGAATACTATCTCCAATTACTAAATATGTTAAATAAAACATATGTGTTTATGCATTTAATCTTACTTTATTGACCAATGTACTTGCTTCTGACCTTCGATGATTCAGTTACACCATAAGCAAAAATGACTATAGATTTTTTTGTTTTTATTGGTAAAGTAAGTGTTAAACTTTTTTCTTCTGCATCCTATTCTTCCGTTATCCAGAATAACAGCAGCTGAAAGGTTTAAGTTGCGCCCCCTAATGTACAGGAGTCAATCTGCATTTCCTTCAGCCTGAGGCTTATTATTTCACTTTTGGTGTGAAAGGGTCTTTACATTTGCCCAAAAATATAACTTTTTTGTTATAAAAAAACAATCCCAGCCCAGGTGGAAAAAAAGTAACGCAAAAGTAACATAACACATTACTTTTCTTTAAAAGTAACCAAGTAAAGCAATTAGTTACTTTTTAAGGGAGTAACGCAATATTGTAACGCATTACTTGTCATTAAAAGTAACACTGCGTGTGAGTATGAGTGAGATCAGATGTGAACCCGTCTCACCCTCGTCCGGTCGCTGTCTGTCTCTCTGCGTCGCTGTAGTTGCTGAATGCAGTCGCTGACCGTCGAGCCGCTCTTCCCACACATCAGATCTGCCTCCCGAACCTCCAACCAGCCCAGATACTGGACCCAGAACACCTGCAACAGCAGACCAGCACACTGGACCTCAACTCCTGTCTTAAAGGGATAGTCCACCCAAAGATGAAAAGGTGTATATGACATTCTTCTATCAGACTTTCACTTTTATGATGGACAGATGTGCTTTTATGATGGATAGATGCACTTTTATGATGGACAAATGCACTTTTATGATGGACAGATGCACTTTTATGATGGACAGATGCACTTTTATGATGGAGAGATGCACTTTTATGATGGACAGATGCACTTTTATGATGGACAGATGCACTTTTATGATGGACAGATGCACTTTTATGATGGACAAATGCACTTTTATGATGGACGGATGCACTTTTATGATGGACAGATGCACTTTTATGATGGAGAGATGCACTTTTATGATGGATAGATGCAATTTTATGATAGATAGATGCACTTTTATGATGGACAGATGCACTTTTATGATGGACAGATGCACTTTTATGATGGACAGATGCACTTTTATGATGGACAGATGCATAAATGCACTTTTATGATGGACAGATGCACTTTTATGATGGATAGATGCACTTTTATGATGGACAGATGCACTTTTATGATGGACAGATGCACTTTTATGATGGACAGATGCATAAATGCACTTTTATGATGGATAGATGCACTTTTATGATGGACAGATGCACTTTTATGATGGACAGATGCACTTTTATGATGGACAGATGCATAAATGCACTTTTATGATGGACGGATGCACTTTTATGATGGACGGATGCACTTTTATGATGGAGAGATGCACTTTTATGATGGACAGATGCATAAATGCGCTTTTATGATGGACAGATGTACTTTTATGATGGACGGATGCACTTTTATGATGGACAGATGCACTTTTATGATGGACAGATGCACTTTTATGATGGACAGATGCACTTTTATGATGGAGAGATGCACTTTTTGCACTTTTATGATGGATAGATGCACTTTTATGATGGACAGATGCACTTTTATGATGGATAAATGCACTTTTATGAACTTCAAAACAGAAATAGCCATTCACTTGCATTATAAAGCTAATTTTCCTTTTTGGGTGAACTATCACTTTAACCCTTTAAAGGGGTCATATAATGCCATTTTTGTACAAGCTAATATGATTCTTTAGGGTCTAAATTAAAAGTTTGTAATATACTTTAATTAAAAATTCTCATTAGTATTGTAAGAAAACACTAATTTTACCTGGTCAAAAACAGCTCTGTTTTCAGCACGCCGTTTCAGTGCATGTGTCTTTAAATGATAATGAGCTTTGCTCACCCCGCCCCTCTGTTCTGTGGGTACACCGTATCTAACACAATAACCACGTGTTATTCGTTATAAACGTGTGATTATGAATTATATTGAGAACGTCGTACATAGAAAACATGCCGTAATGTACCCTGAGTGTAAACCTTAGATGCATTCATTGTGAAGCCTGCAGCAAGGTTTGCAAATTTCGCAAAGATTAATATAAATACTAATATAAAGGTTAATAAAACATTACACTCACATCTTCTGGAGGTTCAGCAGTAACACGTTGGTACCGATCCGTTTTGTCTCGTTTGTAAAGCTGTCTGGTGTGAAATGATTCGCGTAAACATGAAAGCATGGACGATCGTGGGGAATCCCCGTGAGGGAATCCCCGCGTCAATCCTTTGGGCATATCGCTTCAAAAACAAAACTCAGCCACTGCATCTTCAACGCCTCAGATTTAGGAACATCCAAATGACTGCTGTGTTCCTTATTACATCTAAGAACAGAACACCACAATCGCTTAGACGCCATTCTACTCCAGCATATCAACAATGGCGGACTACTATGACGACGGCTGTCACAGCTTGCTCAGGGCGGGTCTTGTGTTGAAACACGGCTGTCAATCACAATCGCGGGAGGGGCGTACGATCTTATGACGTCACAATATCGAACGGCTTGATTTCATAGATGGTCAAACATATATGGAGATTAAAACAAAACCACTGGATGGATTTTAATCATGATAGGATGGTTGTGTACAGGCACTGCCAACAGACATTTCAGTGCAATCAACTTGTAAAAGTGCATGTCCCATTATATGACCCCTATAAATCCTATTGATCTGATCAACCTGATTTATTCTTTTTTTTATCAAGTTAAAGTAGCATAATTGGACAAATGTGTTCAAAATATTAAGAGAAGATCTCAAATATAACAATCTTGTATATTAGACATCTTATTGAAGCTAAAGATGATGTCATTCTTCTGTTCCCAAAATGCATTGCGTCAAACGCCTGCTCAGGAGTAGTTCCAGGCAGCGCCACACGGCGTCACTGTTGATATATATCACTGTTTATGATGCTAGTTTTATCCTTTAATATCTTTCCATAATATCTGGTCAGAATATAATCATTTGGTGATTCCAAACAAGAGAGTTATAGTTAAATCCTTTATAATAAATTCTTTGAAATTCATCTAAACTGCTCTTTTTGTGGATCTGAAAAGGAATCTATTCAGGTCTTACCTACTTTTTTTTTTAATGATTTAAATGAAATCAAAGAAGAAATTGTCCTGTTTCTGTTACGTCACACCGACTCTTGGACAATGCTGTTGTAATTTTGTGCTTGTCGGGCAAATTTCATATTCATAAATCCAAAATGATAACTTCTAAACCTAATGTTTCCCTATTTTGTTCTTAGATAAACGTGCTGATTCCCCAAAACAAAAAAACACATTAAAACATCCCAGGATTTAACTAAGATTACCAAGACCATTTATATTATTATTATTTATTTAATATTTTTTTATTTGTGATGTCTGTGATTTTGTCATCCCTCATTATTAATATTATTATTTATTTTATATTGTTTTTTATTTTTATTTCTGGTGTCTATGTTATTTTGTATGTCATCCCTCGTTGTTATTATTATCATTATTAATTTATTTATTTATTTTGAGGTGTCTGTTATTTTATGTCATTACTCGTTATTATTATTATCATTATTTTTTTAAATATTTTTTTACTTGTGATGTCTGTGTGATTTCATCTCATCCCTCATCATTATTATTTATTTTATATTGTTTTTTATTTATTTTTTTATTTGTGATGTCTGTGATTTTGTGTCATCCCTCATCATTGATTAATGCTGATATTTTGGTGCTCATTCTTCTTGTTACAAGTTGTGTTAATATTTACGATTAGAGAAACCCCGTGTATGATCTCCAGAGTGATAAACACCAGTTTATCAGCAGAATTACCTGAGTCTCCGGGTCATTGATGGGAATGATGGTGTCTGCAGGGGCTGATGGGACTTTAGCTCTGAGGAGGATAAAGATCATCATGAAGCTTCTGTCCTGTGGTTTTATGATTAATATATCCCCTGATTTACAGGTGAGGAGCTTCACCTGTGGTTGATGAAGCTGTACGGGCCGCCGTGAGCTCCTAAACTCTCTCGGTTCATCTGTCGCTCTCTCTCACGCTCCTCCTGTCGTTCGCGCTCGCGACGCTTCTCTCGGGAGTCGCATGTCTCCGTCAGGTCCTGTAAAGAACGATAGAAAAGCTGCATAAAGTCTCAAATCCCATATATATATACAGTAGTCAACATTTGAAGTGGATCAAAAAAGTTAATCACAGTTTTCCTAAGACAAGACCGGGTATTGTTCAAAATTCATGTATAACTTTGATGAAAGGTTTTGATCCACTTCAAATGTTGACTACTGTATACGCACTATATTACATATGAATTATATTTTACCTTAACCTGTTCTACACTTAATGTGTGTTTGAATAAATTCATTATGAAAACAAGTTTTTATGAAAGCCACTGTTTAAATGTTTATATTTCAAAAAATGTATTGGAGTAGAAACATAATCATGTCATTAGAAGATTATTATTTTAACATTATTATTAAAAAAACCTGCCATATGTGCAACTTAAATGTTTGTACACAAATCAGTTTTAAGCTTTAATATTTGTACCGACTCACAGGGTTTCCCTGTGTCGTTTAAAGCATAAACGCCCTGATATACTTGTGACGTAATTTTGAACAAATTCAGGCTAATATAAAGTTTGTTTAGAGTTTGTTTTTGGGAGTTCGAAACTTTCTGGAAAAGTTCGTTCTGGCTGTTAAACGCCTCTGAACTCTCATTGGTCTGTCGTGATGATGTCATAAGTGGGCGTGGCTCTTAAGAAGGCATGCCTTCTTTCTGCAGATGATGTCATAAGTGGGCGTGGCTCTCAGGCTCCGCATTCTTTCTGCTGATGATGTCATAAGTGGGCGTGGCTCTCAGGCTCCGCCTTCTTTGAGGTGTGAATCTTCTCCGGTTCATTTCTTCTGTTCAGACGCGAGTAAAAACACGAACACACCGGAGAGACGCTTGATAGTAGAAACTGAAGCTGTGATTCTAATCTAAAGAGACTCTGACACTATTGCTCATGTTTATTACTGTAAAGCTGCTGCGACTGTATAAAGTGCTGTGTGAATAAACATGACGTGACTGAAGTGAATTAATGCAGAGACTGCACACATCCACATCTCTATGAGCTGATGCTTTCTGAACGGCTGATTTCTCCGTTTTTTCTCATGAATCGGATCAGATTGAAGCTCGGAAATGAACTAAATCGCATGCTTGTGAATCAAAATCAAATCATGAAGTTTGCGTCAAAGCGCAGCTCTAGTGGCTTTGTGTTTATTTCAGGTGTTTACCAGGTAGTTGTTGTTGAGGAAACTGGCGGCGCGTCCCATCGCCTCGTAACACAGCGAGGAAGAGGAGGGTGACGAGGCGGATGAAGGAACGGGCTCCACAGAGCTGTCCGACACGATACTGCTGGGCCGCTACACACACACACACACACACACACACACGCACGCACGCATAAACAAGCACAAATTAATAAATCAAGTCCCGGCCGACATAATTTTTTTAGTCAAGAAGCCGTTTCACTCAGATATACGTCACAATAGGGAAGAAAAAATGGTTGCAATTTGCGTATCATGCTGACTTTAAAAATAATATGTCAATAAGAAACACATCATCACATGCAGGAAAACTGTGGTAAGAGCAGAAGAGCTTGCATTATTATCTGTGTTTATTGCCTCATTAAGATTGCTGTATTCCTCATTTGTAAGTCACTTTGGATAAAATTGTCTGCTAAACGACTGTGAATGTGTGTACCTCAGTCTGTGCTTTGGAGCAGGGCACAGGAAGACACGCCCCCTTCACTCGTGGCTCCGCCTCCAGGTCAGGCTGAGCTCGCCAAAAACACTCCTTCAGCTGAGGCTCTTCCCAAACACCTACAACACCACATAATCACAGAGAAAACACATATTTCACATGATAATAACAATAATTCACAGTTTTTACTGTACTTTTGATCAGTGTTGGGTGTAACGCATTACAAGTAACTTAAAAGTTACGTAATCAGGTTACTTTTTTCAAGTAACTAGTAAAGTAACACATTACTTTTAAATTTGTTACTTTTTCAAATAAGTAACGCAAGTTACTTTGTTTTCCCATTTATTGACTGACAGCTCTCCTGAGAGAAATTGTGAGTAAATTGATTGTTATTGTAGTTCTAGACTAAATGTAAGCATTTACAGATTCAGAATTCCTCAAAATGAATAAAATCAGTGAAACGCAAAATCAGAATACTATGCAAACCTCCAATAATGTTAAACAAAATAAATATGTTTATGCATTTAATCTCACTTTATTGACCAATGTACTTGCTGATGATTCAGTTAGACTGAAAGGATTGTTTGAGCTGCGCCCTCTACTGTACACGTGTGAATTTGTATTTCCTTCAGCCTTATTATTTAAATTTGTCAAAATATACAGGGTGGGCCATTTATATGGATACACCGTAATAACATGGGAATGGTTGGTGATATTAAAGTCCTGTTTGTGGACTTCTAAATGGCCACCATGGTCACCACCCATCTTGAGGAGTTTGCCCCCTCACATATACTAATGTGCCACAAACAGGACTTTAATATCACCAACCATTCCCATGTTATTACAGTGTATCCATATAAATGGCCCACCCTGTAGAACTTAA
Organism: Squalius cephalus; assembly: GCF_949319135.1. Classification (NCBI taxonomy): domain Eukaryota; kingdom Metazoa; phylum Chordata; class Actinopteri; order Cypriniformes; family Leuciscidae; genus Squalius; species Squalius cephalus. The sequence continues at coordinate 36,341,370 of NC_137135.1, forward strand.
AATCTAGAACATTTGCCCAAAAATAGAACTTTAAGAATGAAACAAGAAAAACAAGCATAGCCCAGGTGAGAAAAAGTAATGCAAAAGTAATGTAACACATTACTTTTCTTTAAAAGTAACTAAGTAAAGCAATTAGTTACTTTTTAAGGGAGTAACGCAATAATGTAACGCATTACTTTCCTTTAAAAGTAACAAATAAAGCAATTAGTTACTTTTATGGGAGTAACGCAATAATGTAACATTACTTTTCTTTAAAAGTAACTAAGTAAAGCAATTAGTTACTTTTTAAGGGAGTAACGCAATAATGTAACGCATTACTTTCCTTTAAAAGTAACAAATAAAGCAATTAGTTACTTTTATGGGAGTAACGCAATAATGTAACGCATTACTTTTCTTTAAATGTAACAAATAAAGCAATTAGATACTTTTTAAGGGAGTAACGCAATAATGTAACGCATTACTTTTCTTTAAAGGTAACTAAGTAAAACAATTAGTTACTTTTTAATGGAGTAACGTAATATTGTAATGCAGTACTTTTCAAAGTAACTTTCCCCAACACTGCTTTTGATCAGCATGAGAGTAAATAAACGGAGGTCACCTGTTTCCGGAGGCGTTTCCACAGACGGACTCTCCTGTGATAGCGTCGTCCAGCTGGAATCTTCCTCCTCCTCGTCCTCCACCTGTTTCTCGGATCGCGCCGGGCGTTCGTTAGACTCCTCGGCCTCGTCTTCTCTCAGCTCCAGGCGTAACGTGGACGGCGGGATCATTTGGACCTTCCCGCTCGGAGAAGCGACGTTCCCATCTCTAGGGCTGCACGATTACGACAAGAATTATAACTGTCGATTATTCCCTTGAAATTGTTATTGCGATTATTAACTACGATTATCATAATTTACATTGAATGATGTTTTGAAGAGCTTTATGCCATTGATTGAAGCGACTGCATGCTATTTTATTACATCAAAATACAAGCTGAAAACACTCTTCCAGAAAATAACTTTGTTTTGCTTTTCTATAGCATTAAGCCTCAAATGCCAAATATAATTTTTTATTTATTTAAAGAAACCAAACCAAAGCAAAAAAAAACCTTAAAGGTGCAGTGTGTAATATTTAGGAGGATCTGTTGACAGAAATGCAATATCATAAACATAACTATGTTTTCAGTGGTGTATAAAGACCTTACATAATGAACCGTTATGTGTTTATTAGATTAGAATGAGCATTTCTCTCTACACACACCGCGGGTCCGCTTACATCGACATGTTTCTACAGTGGCCCTGAACGGACAAACGCGTTTCGTCACTATGTTGTTCTTCATGATAAGTAGCTAGCTAAAGTCAGCGGATAAAACACTGACACATTGAAGAACAAGTGACAATAATATCCGCAATAACATCGTTTTACTGAATAGTTATGTAAAGATAATTTCTTAATTTATCTTTGTAAAGAAACCTCATTGATTAACTGGCTGCTCTCTGCTGTCTCAGACGACGACATCACTTCCTGTCGGCCACCGTAACTTCTGTTGGTTGCAATTCGCAAACTCACCACTAGATGCCCCTAAAAATTACACACTGCACCTTTAAAATAACAAAAACACATCTTAAGCACACAGAATAATGTAAGTTAACTTTTTTTTGTAATTGCGCCTTTAAGCGTAATTGCAATCGCGACTACAAACTCGATTAACTGTGCAGCCCTACCCGTCTCTGACGCGGCTCACGCGCTCGTTGTTCGGGCGGAGCACGTGCTCGTAAACGTCCGCCGGTTCTGGACTCTCCTCCTCTTCTTCTTCTTCTTCGCTGGCCAGCAGGAGCAGGTGGTTCTGTGGGAGGGTGAGATGAACCTCCACATGGTTCTCTTTAGCCCAGGTTTGCGCCTCCAGCTTAGGCAGGAGGTGTTTCTCCTCAACATGCGTGTGTTTATTAGGACTGCTGGATGCCTCCTCCTCCCGATGGTATTCTAGAAAGCTCTTGGTCCTCCTTCTGAATGCTGGGTTCTTCTGGTTGTCCTTCCCCTCCAGCCAATCGCAGCTGCTCCTCAGGAGGTTCTTGTCGTTCTTGTTGAGGTCCAACTGCTCCTCTTTTAGCTGTAGGTTAGTGCCATTCTTGGCCAGTTTGGGATTGGATGTGGAAAAGGAAAGCGAGGAGCAGTAGAGAGACGATGATGAGGCGGATTTGGTCGGGGCGGGTTTAAAGTGCACGGGGGCGTGGCTTTGGCTCAAAGGGGCGTGGCTTTGGCTTAAAGGGGCGGAGTTTTGGCTCAAACCCATTGCGTTCTGAATATTCGTCAACGCGTATTTTTGACGACTCTTCGAAGAGCCTTGCGCTTCCTTGGAAACCGCGACCACGCCTTCCTTTATGGTGTCGCAGCTCAGCTGCTGGTTGAGGGAGGAGCGTAAATTGAGGGAGGTGGGCGGAGCCAACAACGGGCCGCTGTGATTGGTCGATTCTACGGTCGATGCGCTGCGCCTGAGGGGAGGCTTCTGCAGTGACATCATTGCAACGATAAATCGGCTGTGAAGAGTGAGAACGTTAGTTAATTAGCTTCATTATTCCTGTCACTAAAAACTTTAATTTAACAACAAGAAGATTCTAATACTGAGTAATTACAATTCTTCTGTTAATCAGCCATGTTTCATGTGTCATTGTGTGTTTGTGTGACTCTTAGACCCGATCACCTTTACATGAACTGCACAGTCAGCACAGCGTTTCAAATTATACAGCAACAAACACACACATATACACACAAACACACACATATACACACAAACACACACATATACACACAAACACACGGGCTGTGACGGACTGGGGTGGAAAATGTGTTTGCTGCAGATCTTCACTGAAGATCAGTGTGATTATACAGCAATGTTTAGCACAACAGCCCACATACAACACACACACACACACACACACACAGTGTGTCAGTCCCGACATGCGTGACTGTTTTTCTGTGCATCAGCCAAAAGCTGTTGTTTTGACTGATCTCAACAGTGATACAGTAAAATGTTATTTTTTGTTATTGTCTTCATTAATAACTCATAAATATAAAGTTATTCAAGAAGACAAGTGGATAATAAATTCATAAGGATCAAGATATTATTTTTTTGTATAATTTAGTTTGTTCCCTTTTAAACATCTTGGACAATACAAATAGTTTATATTTGCATATGCAATAAAATATTAAATAAAATATAACAGCAAAAATACAAAACTCAATAATTGTACAGTAAAGTATTGCATGATATAGCCAATAAATATGCTTGGAATTATTGTTATTTTTTATAACACTTTAATTATAATCCTATATGCAATAAAAAATAATAACTGAAATCGGACAAAGATGCAAGACTCAGTAACTCTTACTATATTATGCAATGCTACTAATGAAGTCTCTATAACATATAGATATAACAGCCAACATGCTAAACTGAATAACTTCAGTAAAAGGCACTAGTAAAATAATTTATGATAACTCTTATTGTAATCCAATATACAATATATATATTGAAATAGGACATTAAAGCAAAAATGCAAGACTATACTAGTATAATACAGTATTGCATTATTGATTTATAATCATACAACTATTTAATTATAATCCTATATGCAATAAAATTGGATATGCAACATCGCAAAAGGGTCATAAAATGCAAGACTCAATAACTCTATAGTACAGTATAGTATTGCATAACAACATAGTAAAATACTCTCGGAACAGAATTTACAAACTTTAATTATAATCCTATATGCAATTCAATTTAAAACAGCAAAAATGCAAGACTCATTATCTTTCCGTACAGAAACGATTTAATATTCTAACTCTGGTTATAATCATATATGCAATAAAAACTGAAATCTGATATTACAGGAATCACTCAGTGACTATATTATGCAATACTGTACTATACTAGTGAAGTCTCTTGGATCATTCATACAACTCTTTGATTATAATCCAGTATGCAATCAAATGTAAGGCACTAGAAACTGCTAATTTTGATTATAATCCTCAATGCAATACAATTCAGAATAGAACATAACAGCAACAATGCAAGACTCAACTAGTGTAATACAGTATTGCATTGCATATAGGATTACATCCAATTATATCTCTTTAATTCTGATCATTTAGCCACAGAATTGGAAATGCAACATCGTATTAAAAGTGAATATTTGAGAAGTTTGGCCAAATCCAGCGATGACATCATCATGTAGAGCATGCACAGAAGTTGCTGTGATCATGACAGATCCGTTCAGATCGGCCCAAAACATTCGGTGCAAATAATGACGCACATCAGAACTTGCACAAACACACAGTCTGCAACAAATGCTCCATGCAGCAGCTTCATCATCATCATCATCATCATCAACTCACACGATCATATGTACACATATATTCCCACATGATGTCAGTGAGATGTGTCAAGTCACGCTCTCATAACGCGCATCCTGTGCATGACAAACTCAATTCAATCCTCAATTCTATAAAGTTGCTGCAACGAAGATGCATTGGATCAATCGGTATAATTAAGATTCAGCGCGCGCGTATGTGTGTGTGTGTATGAACATGACGTCATCTGTTCGGAGACAGTCACTTACCAGCACCGGGTGTTCGCGAGTGTGTTTCAGCTGTTCTCTCTCTGGAGATGCTGATGCGGAGACGCGAGGTGACGCCCGCTTTTAAAGTCCAGAGACGCCCGCAACGCGAGACCTCTCCGCACCTCGCACAGGATGCGCTGCTCTCTGCGCATGCGCTCAGTGGACGCGCGCGCCAACCAATCCGAGCGCTGAGCGCAAGCCACCGCATGAATATTAATCAGGTCGCGCTCGAAACGTAGCTTAATATTCATGAGACAAGTAGCGTGTAAAATTAATTCCTTTTTCCAACATTCATAATGGAAATTTGTATCTGAACTTAAACAACAACCCTCATATATTAATTTAATATAAATATCATATTACTATTGATATTTAACTCGCTTAAAATACAGTAACCACAGTTTCTGACATTCAACAGTTTTCTCCAGAGCGGCTATATATAAATTAACTAAATTAATAACTTTTTTACAACAAAAATGAAGCATCACTGAACTGACTTAAGCTGGACTGTGATGCTATTTTCTTCTGGAAACAAACTTTGTTGCATTATTCTCCTGTTATCTCTGTAAAGCTGCTCTGAAACACTGTGTTGTAAAAAGCACTATATAAATAACAACAATAAAACTTTTTTTTTTTTTTTGAAGAATAAATTAAATTTAGAGATTCTGAACACGTCTTCCATTGTTTAAAGTAGTAAACAAATGTATAATAAAATGTATATTACTTCAAAATGGAACATTTTTGTAAGAGAATATCAGTCAGACACAAAAACAGTGTAAAAAAAGAAGTCTTTATTTCTATGAAGTGCTTTAGGATGAAGTTTTTTTCAATAAACCAATCAAAGTGCTGAACAGATCAAGACAAACCTACAATATCAGGTTCTGATGTTTAATACTTGTGACAAAATGCTGTTGGCTTGTAGTTGTGTATAATCTAATTAAGGCACATATCTTAATTTAATCTTTGGCACATGCAATTTATTTAGTAAAAAAAAAGGTGCTAATGGTGTAAATCTCTTGATAATTAATAATAATTCTGCTTCTGGATGAATATGTGGCCTTACGGTTTTAGTGTAATCATGTAAACAATATGTTCAACTCTTCTGAAAAACAGAAAACAGGAAAGGCAAGAAAAAGAAAAAGCACCACGTGACCTTCTCAGGCAATCTGACAACAGATCATACACAAATAATACAGAGAAAAGCGTATTCTTGCACATCACGTTCTACACGCTCAGTAAAAACCCTCATTCAGTCACAATATCACTGTGTTATATGGAAGCTTGTTTACGCCACGAAATAAAACAAAGGTAATTCAGTCTTTCTTTCACAATATTGCTTGTTTGCATCTCACAATTCTGATTATTGTTTATTATTAGTTTATATCATTTAAATCTCAGAATTCTGATTATTGTTTATTATGAGTTTATATCTCGCAATTCTGACTATTCTCCTCAAAATTCTAAATTTATATCTCGCAATTTATATAAAAAAGACTATTTTCCTCAAAATTCTGAGTTTATATCGCTTAATTTATCTCACAATTCTAAATATTTTCCTCAAAATTCTAAATTCATATCATAATATATATCTCAGAATTCTGACTATTTTTCTCTAAATCCTGAGTTTATCTCATAATTCATATCTCGCAATTTTGACTTTTTCTTAACATTGAGTTTATATCTCATAATACATATTTTGCAATTCTGACAAATTCTTAAAATGTATATCTTATTTCTTTATATCTTGCAATTCTGATATTTCTCATCAAAAGTTAACATCTGTTTTTTCCCCAAAATATTTAGCCAGAATTGTGAGAAGTCGTCACAATTACCTGTTTTATATCTTTGTTCCGAGGCATAAACGAGCTCTTACAGCATTCACACACACTCTTCATAACCAAACACACAAATATATACAAAACCAAACCCACTATAAAGAGATTCCCACTCCCACAGAGGCAGAAAAAAAGCTATCACATCTCATAGATAAATCAACCAATCACAGAGCTCTGAACTCAGCAGCTCCACTCTGATTGGCCGAGAACATTCATGTGTCAGATCTGATCCTCGCTCAGGGAGTTTCCATCATAACCTGCGCAGTGTGTGTGCATTTCTAACAGCTACATGTACAGCGTATGCTTTTTATTGTACAGTCCAACCATAAATTATTCAGACACCAGATATACATTTTTATATTTTTTTTCACTAGTGTGATCAGGACACTATAGTTCATTAGTGTAAGTGAGGAGAGCAAAATAAAGTCTGTGACATATTATACCCAAAAAATTCTTCATACAGTGGATAACCAGTCAAATTTATAAAAAATTTGGGAGCAGAAATGATTGGGACACTTTGAGCTGATCATGTTTTGCTGAAGTGTTTTTTCTTTAATTGCTAATGCTCTTTTTACACACAGACTGAACACAATGAAGCATTGATTGGTGATTGGTTGAGCTAAACTGGTATTATCTAATTGTGTAGTTAAATTTAACAGCTGACAGATATTCAACATAATTCATGTGTGAGACAGTCTAACAGAAGGACGGACAAAACCAGTCAAATATCAACTGAGTTCTGCTCATATTTCATCACCATTCTCTAAACTATAGCGAATAAACTGTGATGATGTGAGAAATGTTGACGGTGTCTGAATAACTTTAGGTTTGACTGTACAGTACGTGTAAATCATTTTGACCAGCGGACCATTAAACATCAATATCTGCTGATAGATGAATATGAATTCCTCATTAATTTATCGCACTCCTAGCGTCCAGACCTTGCTCTCAGCACCGAGCATCTGAAGAGTGACTGACGACAGTGAACTCAGACTTCCTGTGCTCCAGGAATGAGGAAGTGGCTGTGATTGACAGGCAGATCGATGCTGTGGGCGGGGCTTCTCATCGCTGGTCTCTTGAGGAACGATGGCATTCAGATTCAGTTGACCAATCACAGAGAAGCACGGCGCAGATCGGATCGAGCGTAAGACTAGAGAGAGAGAGAGAGAGAGAGAGAGAGAGAGAGAGAGAGAGAGAGAGAGAGAGAGAGAGAGAGAGAGAGAGAGAGAGAGAGAGAGAGAGAGAGAGAGAGAGAAATCAATTCCAGTTCAGTAATAAGATACTTTCAGCTTTATTTCAATTAACAAAAATATTTTTCAGTAGCATTTTTTAATTTACAATAATAACCTTGATTTAGAGTCACAATTCAACCACTTATATTACATCCAGACAGCCCCTTAATTCACATGTGACCCTGGATCACGTCACCAGTCTCGAGTCGCACGGGTATATATCCAACAATACACTGTATGGGTCAAAATTATTGATTTTTCTTTTATGCCAAAAATCATGAGGATATTAAGTAAAGATCATGTTCCATGGAGATATTTTGTCCATTTCCTACCGTAAATATATATAAAAATTATTTTTGTGAGTGAATGCAGCACATTTATTCAATATAGATTATAAATCAAAAAATTACCCTAGTGGTTTTGTGGTCCAGGGTCACATATATATAATCAGTCAGAAATATGTGTTTTTATCTCAGTCGGCGTGTTCTCACCCTCTCTGCTGTGTCTGTCTCTCAGGACGTCTCTGGCCTGCTGGTTTCCTCGGGCTTCTGCCTGTTGATACAGCCTGACTGCGGTTTGGACACACGGAGACACGCCGAAACCCTTCTCGTAACACTGAGCCAGACACACCAGAGCACCGCTGTCCTTCACACACACACGTAACAAACACAATAAAGCTCTTAATTCATAAAAAGCACATCATTAGTATAGAGTATGTAGACGAGAGGTGTGTTACCCCTTGCTCAGCGGCCATCCTGAAATAATGAACGGACTGTTTCTCGTCCCACTCCGAACCCTGAGACAACACGACACCCAGATACACCTGAGCCTGGAGACAGAGACACACACACTGTGTTTAAGGGATGGGAGATTATTTATCTGTTGCTGTGTGGTGGCTGAAGTGTTCTGTGTGCTTGCATACTAGTCTAAATCAAAAGAACCCACCTTCAAGACATTAAAAAAACACCACTACAAACCATTTGGGGACATTCAGATCTGTCAAACACTTATGAGAAATCAATGGGGTAAGTTTTGAGGTCCTTGGGGCCCCAATTGTCACAGAAAGTTACATCACAGGACCCTCAACGATATACTGAGAGGGCTAAGCTGTTGGATGCGATAAAATATATATTTTTATTTCTTATACATCTCAATGCCTTACATAGATCTCTATGGGGCGTGTGCCTGTACTCTAGTAGTTACTTTCCCAGGAGTTAATAGGCTCAGGAAGCATCTAGAGCCGGGAAACTCGGGGGCCCGATTTGAGGGCCCTTGATGGTCCCCTGTGCCAAATTTCGAGGCCCTGCATCTTTTTGACCCCTGTATTTCAGACGTCCCGTTTGCAACTTATTCAATGGACATTTCACAGGCGGATCATGGATGACCAGCTCTTTTTGGGACAATCATGTTTAAACAAGGTCACAGTGACACGGTACTCTGGACACTGTCCCAGGGGCCTCGTGACATGACATGTCAATTTGGGGACATTCGGCCTTGTCTTGAGTGTTGTCCACAAAAAACCTATGGAAATCAATGGGATAAGTTGCATGTGTCAGTGGTCCACGTTTGGCCCCTGGAGGTCCTTGGGGCCCCAAACATCACAAAAAAGTTGCATCACAGGGCCCTTGACGATATACCAAGAAGTCTAGGCTGAGAGATGCAGTAAAATATTGTGTTATTTTTCATACATCTCTCTCTGTCTTACATAGATCTATATGGGGCATGTGCCTGTAAAGGCCTCATGATGTAATTACTTTCCCAGGGGCCAATATGCTCAGGAAGCATCTAGAGCGGCAAAGCTTGGGGGCCCGATTCTGGGACTCTTGACGGTCGACTGTGCCAAATTTCGAGGCTTTGCATCCTTTTGACCCCTGTATTTCGGACGTCCCAGTTTCTCTCTGTCTTGCATAGATCTCTATGGGGGCGCGTGCCTGTAAAGGCCTCATGCTCTACTTACTTTCCAAGGGACCAATAGGTTCAGGAAGCATCTAGAGCCGGGAAACTTGGGGGCCCGATTCTGGGACTCTTGACGGTCGACTGTGCCAAATTTCGAGGCTTTGCATCCTTTTGACCCCTGTATTTCGGACGTCCCAGTTTCTCTCTGTCTTGCATAGATCTCTATGGGGGCGTGTGCCTGTAAAGGCCTCATGCTCTAGTTACTTTCCTAGGGGCCAATAGACTCAGGAAGCATCTAGAGCCGGGAAACTCGAGGACCTGATTCGGGGACCCTTGACGGTCGATTGTGCCAAATTTCGAGGCCCTGCAACCTTTTGACCCCTGTATTTCGGACATCCCAGTTTCTCTTTATTCAATGGACATGTCACAGACGGATCGTGGACGAGCGTCTCTTTTTTGGCAAATCATGTATTAAACAAGGTCAGAGGGACACAAAACTATGGACACTGTCCTAGTGGCCCCATGACGTAACATAAATGTCAATTTTGGGATATTTGGTCCTGTCTCAATGGGATAAGTTGTACGTGTCACTCGCTCATGTTCGGCCCCCGGACATCATATGAAGAGGACGAGTCTCTAGAACGAAGGGGACATTTTTCTAGAGTGTTCTGCTAAAATCTCTCTCACAGGCCTCTTGTTCTCATAGCCAGACAGACCCTCTTGAATGGCCAAATTGAACTGATGTGAGGATCAAGATTTTCTGCTGAAAAACATACTTTGGAAGGATCTAGAGCCGGTCTGAGCATTTACGTTATAATGTACACTACCAAGATTTTCAATGTTTTTAAAAGAAGTCTCTTCTGCTCACCAAGGCTGCATTTATTTGATTAAGAATATGAGAGAAAAAAAAACTGTAATACTGTTAAATATTATGACAATTTAAAAATAAATGCTGTTCTTTTGAACTTTCTATTCATCAAAGAATCCTGAACATTTTTTTTACACAACTGTTTTCAACATTGATAAATGTTTTTTGAGCATCAAATCCTCATATTAGAGTGATTTCTGAAGGATCATGTGACACTGAAGACGGGAGTAATGATGCTGAAAATCCAGCTTTGATCACAGGAATAAATTATATTTTACAATATATTCTTATTAAATTGGAATAATATAAGTTTTTTTTTTTTTTTTTAAATAAAATAAATGCAGCCTTGGTGAGCAGAAGAGACTTCTTTTAAAAACTTTAAAAATCTTACCGATCAAAAACTTTTGACTGGTAGTGTAGATAAGACTTGTGGCATTAAGCAGTGTACAATCAGCTGTACCTCAGTGAGTCCAGCATCAATCTATCATAAAAGTGCATCTGTCCATCATAAAAGTGCATTTATCCACGATAAAAGTCCATCTGTCCATCATAAAAGTGCATCTGTCCATCATAAAAGTGCATTTATCCACGATAAAAGTCCATCTGTCCATCATAAAAGTGCATCTGTGAGGGAGAGGGCTTGAGGGAGAGTAAATCATGGGCTAATTTTCATTTTTGGGTGAACTATCCCTTTAAGCAGTGTACACATGAGCTGTACCTCCGTGAGTCCGGCGTCTGCCGCTGCGTAGAGGAACTTCAGCGCCGCTTCTGAGTCTGTCTCTGAGCTCTGCTGCCCTCTGCTGTTCAGGAGGAGTTTAGCACAGCGATACTGAGCCTGCCGGTGGCCAGCGACTGCAGCGCGTCTGTAGTAAAGCACCGCCTGAGAGACCACAGTCATGTGTGAGTAAACACGGAAGAGACTATCTAAACATTCACAGTTCCAGTTCACATGGATACGCGGAAGCGACAAAAATTTCTGTATTATGAATTTTTAAGGCTAGACAAGTAATTTGTTGAGGTCAATTTGAAAAGAAAGACTACACGCCTGCGCACATATATATTCAAACGCGCAAACCTATATATTAAACACGTAATTCACAAGTGCTCGCCGTCAGCGTTTTCACAGATTTGCGTGTTTGAAGCTTACGCTGAGATGATAACGTTATTAAACATTTTTCAACACTTTCACCTTAAAACCTGTTTCAAAGTTTGTGTTCTCGAGCCTCCAAACACTGTTGTTGTGCGAATGAATGGCCAGAACACATTAAAAGTTTTAGTCTTCAGTTAGAACAGTGTTGTGTTAGCGGACCCTAAGTTAATAACTAATGATCTTTACAATGGAAGTAAATCAATCAAAACTAACTTTAGCTGGACAATAACTTTATTCTAGATCTGCTGTAAAGCCAAAACAATCTCTGTTACTGTAATCTCCTGTTATCTCTGTAAAGCTGAAAGCGCTGTATAAATGAAGGTGACTTGACGTGCGTTTACCTTGCTGTGGTCTCGCCGTACTCCACGTCCTCTCTCGTAACAAACTCCCACGTTAAACTGAGCTTTGCTGTAGTCGTGCTGAGCCGAAGCCAGGAAACAGGAGAAGGCCGTCTCGTAATCCCCCGCTCTCGCGCTCTCCAGACCTGAAACACCACACGATGTTCAGATGTTCTCACAGCATCTTCTGACGGAGTGTGTGTGTGAGGTCGTCATCATTACCGATGATGTTGAGGATTATGGGTACGCTGCTGTCCGCCACGCGTCTCAAATCCTGCGCCGCTTCATCGGGTGTTAGACGTTCCTGCGGGAAACATACGAAGGGTTCATCTAAAGCAAAACATGTTTAAAGAGGCTATATGTGAGAATTTTCAGTTATTATAGCTTTTTATATAGCCGACGTGTCAACGAAACTTAAAAAACAAGACCTTCCCTGATTGACAAGACCTTGACCTAGGCTGTCTAAAGCCCTATTCGGACAGGACTAGTGTAACATGTAGAGGTGGGGTAGAGTAATAATTACCAGAGCTTCTCTGTGACTTTAGTCCCGTCTGAATGTGCATCTCAGGGATCATCACGGACAATGTCAGTAAAGATTATGGCGACTTTTACCTTCAGTAAAAAGGTCCGGAAAAATTCCCTCAGGTAATACTAATCCCGTGCGAATAGACCCGCTGTAAATATGTACGTAAATATTCCATCATTTCCTGTTTAAAAGTAGTTTTCCGCGTTTTTTCAAGTATGGAGACGCTTGAAGAAGCATCAGTTGCGTTCTAGACG
>NC_137135.1:36359069-36426569 GCF_949319135.1 Squalius cephalus
TACATGTAATGTTTTACAGAAAATTACCATAAAAATTACATCCATGCAAGAAAAACAAAAAAACAACATCGTCTGTCATGTTTTCCTAAACACCAACACCTCACATTCTTCCACATAATCTTATTTCTTTTCTACATTTCTTATTGGTAAGATTGTGAATCACATTGCATTACAATTGCTGTTCATTTGACAGTTTATCAGACATCAAACACACACACACATAAAGCAATGACCTTAAAAACACTAACAACAGGCAGCATTACACAATGATTTATTTTATACATTTTCTTTACAAAACAAGATTGACACTACACTGTTTATAATTCACTGCAGTTTCTATAACATCATCCATGTTTACATTACTGTACAAAATTATTCCTAAGTTTCTCCTTTTGTATGATAATGAAACTGAAAGACTAACGCTTGTGTGTTCAGATATATCTAATTCTGAATATATTTCAATATGGTGTTATAGTAGAAATGGTGCAAAGTTCTGTCTTATTCATTTTTGTAAGTTTTAAACTGAACTTGAACTGTTTTGAAAAGAGAATGTGTAATCATGTACAAACTGGTGTTCATGTAAATTGAAATGTCATCATTAAATGCATTTTGTGCCGAAACAATGATAAATGATCCTTGGTTTATGGCACATAGACTGATGCTGTGATCACTGTGTGAAGAGTTTTAAAAGAATGGCCAAAGTATTGAGTAATGTTTCCTAGCGATTGTACAAAAAAATCAGAGATCTGAACTTAATGTTCTGACAGAAAAAAAAAACCCTCATTCAAGAATTGAGACAAAGCCCTGAAACTTTGTCCAAAATAGTGATCATGTCTGTTTCTGTAATATGCATAATCAAAAAGACATTTTACCCAATATAACATTTGGTCAATAATTGAGATTCTAAGGAATCGATGTTTGTCTTGGTGCCTCACCAGATGTACAGCAGACTTTAGAAGACTTTAGACAGACAAAGCAGAATGATCTTTGACAATTACAGCATGCCACAAATTTACACCGTTCTCCAGTGTGTTCAATCAGCATGCCACAATCCGGACAGGCACGAATCGATGGACACTGAATGGTTTTGTCTTTATAATATGTCAAAGTAATCATTTTACAGTCTCTTAGCATATTTAAGTCACTGTCAGAACAACCCAGATTGTCACACTTATCCGTGCGAGGTCGAGGCCCTTTCCAGTCTCTCCCACACTGCCAGCACATCTTTACTGTGCAGAACACACACTGAACGCAGAGGTCAGAAGAGTGTTTTCTTTCAATGAAGGATCCACAACCTGGACACTAAACAAGCAAGAACATTGGGGGAGAAAGAGACCGTAAAAATCTAAATAGACAGCTTTGGTTTACTAACAAAAAGAGGGAATAGAAGTTTATACCCCTTTGATATCAATCTTCTTCTTAGCTGCATTTTCCCGGAGTGTGTCTTTAAAATAAAGTTGTTCCTCGTGTGTAAGCAATGTTCTCACTTCACCATACGGCCACACTTTTGTACAGATCGGACATTTCAGTTCCACTTGTCCCTATGAAAAAATACAAGATTGTTGAGATAAAAAAAATTCTAGATTTTAAAATGTCATGCCTATACGAAAGGAACATTTAAATGGTTTAATTCACATGAAAGAGATTGTATAATTTTACTAAATGAATCTGACTACATGAGGTTATAAAATAATTTTAAAACAATCATAAAAATCATATAAAAATCAGTCCTCCAGACTAAAAGTCGTGTAGTGTATTCCTGCCTTAAGTCTTGGGGATTTTTGGGAGTAAGGTGGATGAGTTAGAAAAGATACGACATAGGCTACTATACGTCAGACAGTTTGAAGGTCTGAGTAAAAAATTATAATAATAGTCTGCATAGTACATTAACATGCCTCAACACTGCACACTTACAAATGTTTCCTATTATGCCTCTTACTTTTGCACTTTCCTTTCTACCTCATGATGCCATTGTGCATTGATGTGGTCACTGGCCATGTACACACACACACACCTCATTCTCAATAACGCACTTTCTGTGTTTATACTTTAAATTTGCACCTTGTACTGCATTTTGTAATATATTGCACTTGGTATAGTTTTTTAGACAACTGCATTGAGCTGGTCTCTGCTTCTGCATCCTATATTTTGCTCTCCTAATATGTTATTTTATATATATGTTTAGATTTATTCATTTATATATATTTACTGTTTACACTTCTGGTCAGATGCTAACTGTGTTTCATTGGCTCTGTACTTGTACTCTGCACAATGACAATAAAGTTGAATCTGAAATGATCAGAAGGTTGACTCTTACAAGGCAACCTAATAACTCACATTCATCAGCTGAGCTGTGCAGCTTTCCACTAAAGTCTTGGCAGACGTGACGTGACCGCATGATAATTTAGCCCTTGAAATGCTCGGGTCGTTGTCACTTTTATCTGAAAAAAATCAGTTCAGATGGTCAGAAATAAAGATTGTTTTTATTTTGCAAATATTATTATAATTATTTTCAGCATGTATAGGCTACTTTCCAATTAGCTATTTTAAGGTATAGAACAATTGTTTCAATCAAAAATGGAAAAACTCATAATCAACATGCAGAGTATAAAATATACTTTTTTTCTGATAAGAACTCTTACTGTGCAAAACTCACCGATATCACTGGGTCTGTAGACATAATCGACACGACAGGCCATTCTGATTCTGTTCAGTCAGGAATGTTGGGATTGCGGTTGAAGAAAAAGCTACTCGCACTTAATATGCCATAAACATGTCGTCTTCACACAGCTCTCACTTTCACTTTGTGCAAACGGGGCGTGGATGTTCTCTCTTTTCTTGCTTTCTTTCCCCCCTTTTACGTTTACATGTGGAAACAAAGAATTTGAGTACGGACACACACAGAGACCCATGCAGTCAATACAAGGTAACACTTTAGAAAATTAACTACTATCAAACTAACATGAAACTCTGATTATGAAATGATGCACTCCTATCCACTTATCCACTACTTTTTTCATGCCTCCCAGAAGACTAAGACTACTAAGCACTCGTAACCTATATACAGGTTTATAATTAATGTGAATAATGCATAATGTATAATTAATTCTAAAGTGAAGATCATTGTAACCCACTATAAATGACTGAAGTATTAGCAAATCCATCAGAAGCAATTACCATCCAACACATTAATAGAGAGTTATGCTTTTCACTTTAGAAAACTTGTCCAAATACTTAGTAATTCAATTTACTTTATTTAGACATTTCAGTTCTCGTTCAAGTGGCTGTAGGAAAGCTACTGTATCCAGTTTCTGTTTCACTCTCACCTAGTAATAAAAACTCATGACTCAATAAAAGCATAAAATTTTGAGGCAAGAGGCAATTTAAGCATGTATTTATTAGCAATGGGGAATTTTAGGTGTGTGATTATGTGGACTGCTCCTCCTTTTGAAAAACAACAATAAAGTGGTTTATCTTGTGTTAACTAATGATCCTACACAAGAAGCTGGTTTTCCCCCAGCACTCCCAAATCTCCCTAAAACCCAGCTCAACTACAGTTTTTTACAATCACTTTGTTACTATTTTCAGAACCTTGATGTCATTTTTCACAACTCTAGACACAAAACTCACAACCAATGATCAAAATGCACATTTTTCAAAACTCTAACCCTTTTCTCAATTGCTTGGATACAATACACATAAAACTTCCTGTTCAACAAAAATCACCTGTTCAATATGACACAACTTAACATCAAAGTACTACTATTTCAAAAGACAATTCACACATTACATTTCAAATGAGTGTCTATTCATTTCCTTACAATGATCTAACTATCAATTGATACAACTGCTCAAAATGATAAGTAACTGTTGCATTACTCTTAATGCATAGTTGTATGGAAACAGACAAACAATCTTCCATGTTTACTGTAAATCATGAGAGTTTCAAGATAACGAGATTTATTGTCACCAATTAGCGTGGAGCATGAACCAATTAGATTACAATATCCATAGATGTAGCCTAATATTTTATCATAATGCTTCATCAGACACTGTGTCTACACTCTCAGAAAATAAAGCACATAATTGTACCTTTAGGGTACAATGGCTTGTCACTGGGGCTGTACCCTCAAGGGTACAATATTGTACCTTAACCTTTAAAAGAAACGGTACATATATGTACCTTTTAATGCTTTTTGACACTCAAAAAGCTACATATATGTACCTTGAGGTCCAATAAATAAGCCCTATGGGGTACGTTAGTGTAGATTGTACCTTGGGGAACAGAAATGGACTCCTACTGTACCCCTATTTCTGACAGTCTATGGTCCCAAATACTGTACCACCTTTTCAGACTATTTACAGTATTGACAGCACTGCACTGTATAGATAATCACTCCTGTTCTGTTTCTTACAGTACAAGCAAGCAAGTTGAGGAACACTGCATTTGATGTTTTACAGTACTGTCTTTTCTTTTCTATTTCATAGCTAATTATTTTTGCTTTGTTGTGATTGTACTGTAGTGTTTTGCATCAATATATTACAAACTTTGTTCAATGATTCCACTGTGTCTGTAGTATTCTCTCTACTACTGCAGTGCTTTTACAGAGATGTGTTTACTTTACATGTAGTAAATGAAACCTATTTTGTTCTACAATATTTAATGATTGTACGAACAATGACACAGTGAAACTATCGGTTGCTTGTGTGTGGGAGATCTATAGTTATGTTTCAATGGTATTTCACAGTAAATTTGTTTTTTGAACCAATGATTGTGCAAGTGCAAGATTTCTTTAAAGATGTGAATGCACAATGCAATGTTTTGAACATCAGACAGCCTGTGTTACAAGTGATAACCGTTTTGAGTTTTGTGTCTAGAGTTTTGAAAAATGACATCAAGGTTCTGAAAATAGTAGCAAAGTGATTGTAAAAAACTGTAATATGAACTCTTTCATGTGACACTTTATTTCTCTTTCAGTAAAAAACATTTGACAACTATGTACAAATAGATAATCACCGGAACCACACGGAAATTGCTTGCAAAATACTTCAACATGATACTAATGCCAGTCATCGTGGATGGACTAGAAATGAATAATAAAGGTTTTAAATAGAACCCAGGATGTGTCAATTAACCATTTAACACTAGCAGGATTAATTAAGCAGTACAAAAAATTTTGTTAAAAAAAAATAAAAATAAATAAAGAGTGAACTATCTTCACCTTTTATTTAGCACATTAAAAACAACAACTGCTTCACAATTAAGTTGAAAAGAGAATAAGAAAAAAAATATAAAATAGTCTTCTAAAATAGTCTGCTCTTTGCAGATGATGTTGTCGTGTTGGCTTCATCAAATCAGGACCTTCAGCATGCACTGGGACGGTTTGCAGCTGAGTGTGAAGCGGCTGGGATGAGAATCAGCACCTCCAAATCCGAGGCCATGGTTCTCAGTCGGAAAAGGGTGGCTTGCCCACTTCAGGTTGGTGGAGAGCTCCTGCCTCAAGTGGAGGAGTTTAAGTATCTTGGGGTTTTGTTCATGAGGATGGAACGGGAGATTGACAGGCGGATCGGTGCAGCTTCTTCAGTAATGCGGTCGATGTACCGGTCTTTCGTGGTGAAGAAGGTTTACCGGTCAATCTACGTTCCTACTCTCACCGAAAGGACAAGATCCGGATACAGGCGGCCGAAATGAGCTTTCTCCACAGGGTGGCTGGGCGATCCCTTAGAGATAGGGCGAGAAGCTCGGTCACTCGGGAGGAGCTCAGAGTAGAGCCGCTGCTCCTCCACATCAAGAGGGGTCTGCTGAGGTGGCTCGGGCATCTGTTCCGGATGCCTCCTGGACGCCTTCCCGGGAAGGTGTTCTGGGCGCGTCCCACTGGGAGGAGACCCCGGGGAAGACCTAGGACACTGGAGGGACTATGTCTCCTGGCTGGCCTGGGAACGCCTCGGTGTCCCCCCAGAAGAGCTGGAAGAAGTGTCTAGGGAGAGGGAAGGCATCTCTGCTTAGACTGCTGCCCCCGCGACCCGGCCCTGGATAAGCGGAAGAAGATGGTATGGTATATAAAATAGTAAAGCACCCACACACACACACACACATTACAGTTCCCTTTCAGAAGCTATACTCAATCCTGCGCTTGATTTAAATCACTATGGGGAAGAATGTCTTCATTAGACCGGTTGTGAACATGTGGCAAAGAATTTGACTTTAATTAATGCGTGATAGGTGCGCTCATTGGGTCATTTTGTCTTCAGAACCGCATTGTTTACAATGTGTGTGTGCTATTCAAACTTCTTTTCAAACTATCCCTTTTGCTAGTGTAACCCCTTCACCCAGGTCCTACTCGCCCCGCTCTGCGCGGGCCTCGAACCCGGGTCTCCGGCGTGAGAGTCAGGTGCCTTAACTAAAGACTGCGGCCTCTAGCGTCTGTCGCTAGAGCGCCTATTGAGATCAGAGGAGTGAGGTTTACTCGCACAACGACTACTAGCTGACCTACTTTACACTAGTTAGTTATGTCAGCCAGGAATAAAGCCTTTTCATACTCTCTTTCTCTTTCTCTCCTAACGAAAAGAGTTGAAAATAAAGGAAAAGAGTTGTAGTAATCATGAGTGATTCCACTAAGAGATGTGTGCCGCCCAGCTCGTAGCCCTTCTCAGACAATGATCCTCATGATTACTGCATACTGTGTCTGGGGGAACGTCACGCAGTAGCAGCCCTTGAGGAGCCCTCGCGTTCCTGTGAGAAAAATGAGCTTGCGCGTCCTCAATGTCATGGGGTTCGCATGTCGATCCGCGTGATGAGCAAGAGACAAATCCTCCCCTTTCTTGTGCTCTTTCACCAGATCGAGAAGTCCTTCAGCCCGCTTCTGAAGCACGTCCCAGGCTGAGGACGCTGGTTCTCTTATTGAAACGGACACTGAGTGTACTGCCTCTGAGCGCTCCTCTCGCGATGATAGATCGTACGATGAGGTAGTCACTCGCGCTGTGGACAGTCTTAGGCGATCCAAGTTAGACGACTCTGTCGGGTGGTCAAGGGGCGGCATCAGAGAGACGATCCCTCCCCTTCTTTCCAGATTTATATGACAAGTTATCTAAATCTTGGAACAAGCCCTATTCTTCACATGTCTTTGTGCCCACGACGTCTGTTTATTCGACTATCGTTGGTGCAAAGGCACAGGGTTATACGATGACGCTTGCGTGCTATCTCTCCCCTGGCAGCCCATCATCATTAAAAAAGCCTGCGCTTCCCTCCAGACCGTGCAGAATCACATCCACGCTGGTAGGGAAAGCTTTTCAGGCGGCGGGTCAGGCTGGTGCAGCCCTGCACACCATGACTGTGTTGACCTTGGCGACCTTCTTAAAGAGCTGGGCACGGGCGAGGGAAGTATTTGCCACAGACCTGTCTCAGCACGACCAAGCTCACGGCCCGTGCCATCTGTGACTAAACCTCACTGGCATCAAGGAGAGAGATAAAGATTTTCTCCTTGATGCTCCCGTGTCGCCTTCTGGTCTATTTGGTGATTCAGTCCACACTGTAGTCAGTAGATTCAGGGAGGCTAAAAGACACGAGGAAGTGTTCGATAAATTCCTCCCTCTTCGTGCCCAGCCCCAACCAGGTCCAGCTTCCCAAAAACGTGAAGCTCAGAAACAGAGCGTGGCAACTCGCACTCCCCCTCGTAAGGACTGGGGACCACGCTCCACCACCTAAGAAGAAGCTGAACTTGAGGTCTCTGATCTCAGATAAAAATATGAGCTCCTTCTCGACACCCCACACCGCTATTACATCGCCGCCACCTCCGGTGTTTCGGGGGGCAAGCCCTGGAGGGGGGTTTGCAAGAGACGCCTCCTTGCTAGTATGTGATGCGGCAGACTGGTCGTATCCGCACACATTTATTCGATTTTATAGTTTGGATGTTCACGTTACTCTGGGCTCTCACGTCCTTGATTTGGCATCCCAAGCTCATGTCTAAAGCCCTTCTCGTGTTTGTGCGCACACACTACACAACCTTGAGGGCTCCAGAGACACTTCCAGTGTGGCTGCGTTAGTATCCTCGTTCCCCATTTTGACTTGACTGTAAGCCTGTTCCCTGAAAAAGCAAGAACGAGATGCTGCGCTTTATTGCCGCACTGAGGGTGTGTTGGACGTTCTGAAGACAAAATGACCTGATGAGCGCACCTATCACACATCTGTTTATAGCCTCTGATGTGTGCATTATGATTACGTAATCATCAGAGGTTATTTAAAGCCAAATTCAAAATACAAAAAAGATAAATTTGAGGAATGGGTGTAATGAGTGGAACAGGTAGAAAGAGATGAGGGGAGAGCAGGAGCGAGTTTTAAGAAAAGGGCATAGGAAGAGTAGAATGGGGAAAAGGAGAGGGAGAAGAGACGGCTAAAGTGCTGGATTCATGATGGGTCTGGGTCTTACTTGGCGGCTGGATCTGTGTTTGGCGAAGTTTTCTGTCACGAAACTGCTCCGAGACACGAAAGTAGATCCAAATGCAGCTTTTATTTAAAGGGCACCTATTATGACTCTTTTCACAAGATGTAAAATAAGTCTCTGATGTCCCCAGAGTGTGTATGTGAAGTTTCAGCTCAAAATACCCAACAGATCATTTTTTACAGCATGTTTAAATTGTAATTTTTTGGAGCTGAGAAAAATGCGCTGTTTTAGTGTGTGCCCTTTAAATGCAAATGAGCTGCTGCTGCACGGCAGAGGGGGCGGAGCCTCACGAGCTCACGCTCAGAGCCAGGACAATCTGGACAATCTCATCTGATAATATCAGAACAGAAACTCTCAGTTGCGGTGTTCATTTCGACTTGGAGTCGGACAATAATGCCCACAGAGCCAGAGAATATATGCTGTATGGAGATAGAACAGGTATAGTGTAGTTTAATTATGGTTATAACTTATTTGTCATCTGCTTTTATCCACTAATACAAGCCTGCTGTAGCAGACCCTGTCCGAATGATGACCAAAATATGCTGACGAGTTCAGTGAAGTTTATTGTACATCACACAAAAGATGAGCGTTAGTTTTACTCCAGAGAATCTCTGTAAGAGCTGAATAAACACAGTATAAGAAGTGCGCATTAAAGTCTTATCCATAAACTCTCTCTCTCTCTCCCTTTCATTATCAACAACATACACAGCGAAGTACACAAAACACTTGTTACAACTAACAGTAAACAAATATACACACCTTTTCAGTGGGTGCTTAATAAACTGGTAAACCTTATATCCGTAAAATGACTCGATGAGCTGTGATAAAGAGCGCGCTCTCACTTTCATTTCTGCCGTGGTCAGTAACGTTAGTCCTGTCGCTCCGGAGAGTGTGAGCTGGATCACGAACAGTTGGTGAGATCCATTCTTGAGTAACAAGAGTAAATGAAGACTGCTATGTTCATTCTTACATCCAACAACAACACACCTCAATCACTTAGGAAACACTCTTGTCTACAGCTGCTCAAGCGTCGAACAATGGCGGACTCTGTGTCCAGCTCACTCAGGGCGGGGCTAGGCTCAAACTGAAGTGTCACTCAACAGTCGTGGGAGGGGCCTGTGCAAAGTGACGTCACATTGCCCCGAATCTGAGAACAGCTTGTTCTGAGACAGTGCTTATGATTTATTGAGATTGTAAAAAAAACCACTGGGTGGATTTTTATCATTCTAGGGTGGTTTTGCTCACACACTGCCAACACACATTTATGTTCAAACACCATGTAAAAGTGAATTTTGCATAATAGGTGCCCTTTAAGGGCAATCCAAAGGCGTAATCCAAAGTACAGGCAAAGTCAAACACAGGCAGGCAGTCCGTAAAAACAAACAAACAAACAAACAAACAAACAAACAAACAAACAAACAAACCAGGCAAGGGGTCAGAGGCAAAAGAGTAATCCAGGGAACAGGAGAAATCCGAAAAACCAAGAGACATGAAACCAGGGAGAATGCTCAGAAATGCAGTGTGACAAACAAAACTTCACAGAGAGTGAAGGGGTGAACCAGGCTTATATGGGGTGTTTGATCATGAGGTGCAGGTGTGTAATGCAGTGCAGGTGTATGGAGTAATCAGTCCAGGTAGATGCAGAATGGGAAATGTAGTCTGTGAGTGAATATGATAGTCTGGTGTGGAGTGCCCTCTGGTGGCTTTCAAAGGCACTCCAGCTGGTGACCGTTACAGTAAGGACATAAAATATGAACCTGAGGAAATCAAAAATATATTTTATAAATATAAATCTCTGTATAATCATTCAGAACAAGTAGATAAAAAAGAAATTGAAGATTATTTAGCTGAATTAGATCTCCCCTCCATAGGAACTACTCAAAATGGATCATTAAATTCACCCATTACTAAAAAAGAGCTTGATAATGCTATCAGTAGATTGAAAAGCAAAAAAAAGTCCAGGAACAGATGGCTATCCTAACGAATGGTACAAAGTTTATAAAGAAGACCTTGCCCCTCTATTGTTGGAATCTTTCAATTGGACACTCAAACATGCAAAATGCCCTTCCTCATGGAAAGAGGCCATGATAACAGTCATACCAAAGGAAGGTAAAAATAAAGAGTTATGTGAGTCTTATCGTCCAATTTCCAATTTGAATGTTGATTATAAATGATTCACGTCTATAATCGCTAGAAGATTAGAAACCTTCCTCCCAGATCTGATAGATGAGGACCAGACGGGTTTTATAAAAGGTCGCCAAATGCAAGATAACATTCGGCGCACATTACATATAATTAATGAAGTCAATAAACAGAGCACTCCTACAGCCTTAGTAAGTCTTGACGCGGAAAAGGCTTTTGATAGAGTCTCCTGGAATTTTCTTTTTGCGGTTTTGAAAAGAATGGGCTTTGATAAAACTATTATTAAATGTATACAGGCCCTATACGATAAACCAGTGGCTAGAATGAAAATAAATGGCGACTTAACAGACAGGTTCAAGCTCTTCAGAGGGACAAGGCAGGGATGCTGTCTAAGCCCCTCCCTTTGCCTTGTTTATAGAGCCTTTGGCTGTAAGGACCACCCATTGGCCCAACGACGGAATCCAACGGCCTGGCGAAGGTTTAATGCGTGTATGTCTTTTCAGCGCTCCAGTGAAGTTCACTTAATTTATTGGAACTTAGTTTTAGTATTACTTTAGCTCTATGCGTAATCTGACTCCAATTTCAAATGATAATCAAATTTAGATCGTATTTCTGATTAGAAAATAATCATAAATATTGATTATGAATTAATTTAGATCTTTGATTATTCTGATTATCCCATACTTTCAATTATTCGCTCATTACGGACCTAGTGTCGCTTTGAGACGTCACGTCGCGACTGCGCGCTCACGATCACAAACTAGCCAGTCCTGAAACAGTCAGAGGGTGTAGTGCAAGTATTTTACCCAATGCAGCCGCTCACTGCAGACCCATAGGTGTAATTTTTTATAATATTTGCAGCATACAACATGCTAAGTCAGAAATCAGAAGGTCTTCCTAAGATGTGCCCCATGCTCCATTCAAAGTGCCTTCAGTTTGATCTATTCTGGACAAAGATTTGCGGAAACACCAGACTGCACATTAATCTACTAAAATGAATGATTTCTAAAACTTCAGAATAAATCAAGATGTAACATTTATTTGTCAGGTAAAAATGTATCATGCCAATTACAGAAGTAAATGATTAAAAGCCAATTCAGAAAATACATGACATCATTTACTCAAAGATGACTCTAAAAGTAAGTAATGTTTTCCTGACAAAGACACAGTAATGTGTCAGGGCTTTCCAATAAGAAAACACTGAAACATCACTATGGGGGATGATCCTGGTTACAGGGTCAAAAAGATTGCTCTGTCCCCTCGCCTTAAATACCAGACCAGAACAACAGGGGTTATACAAATGTTGTTTAGAGTTGTTTGGGCCAATCCATGTACCCCAGGGGGGTAGCACCTGGTTTCTTGAGATATCGTAAAGAGATATCAGCCAGAGAGGAGAAACAGGATTCTCCTAAGTTCTCAATCTTTCTCATTAAACCAATGACTGCAATGAAATTAAGACCATTTTACCAATCGCACTGCGACACTTAAAATGATACCAAACATGAAAAGGAAAAGCAACATATTCACAAGATACATGTGTTATATAGACATTCTTAATGAACTTTCAGTGACTTGAGGAGGGAGAAGAGGAGGGAGAGGGGGGGATGAGTTGAAGTCAAACAAGGAGACAAGGAGATAAGTTTGGGCAGGGCTATGTCCTGTGCTCGGTCTTTGCTATCTGCTGTCCAGGGTGCATTTTATGGCTTTATTGCAGGGTGCATTTTGTTTTAGCAGGAAAATCAGTTCTTACATGGCTCAGTATATAAGACAAAGTAAAGAACTTAAAGGAATCACAGTCGCTGAGGATGAACATAAGTTAGGTCTCTTTGCAGATGATATTATCATATACCTCAGCAATCCGAATTATACGTTTCCTAAACTTTTAACGTTGCTAAAAGATTTTGGAGGGAAATATGGGTATAAGTTAAACATTTCAAAAACCCAAGTTCTTTGTATAAAATATAAACCAGCTGACTCAATCAGACGAGCTTACAAATTAAAATGGGATACAGGAAAAATAAAATATTTAGGTGTTTATCTGACTAGAGAACTAAACACATTATACGAGGCTAATTATAATAAGATTAATGAAGTTATACAAAAAGATCTGACAAAATGGGCAACACTAGTAATGGATTTAAGCTCAAGGATAGAGGTGATAAAAATGAATGTGTTGCCTAGATTTCTGTACTTATTCATTTCACTGCCAATTTGTATACCAAAAACTCAATTTGATAAATGGGATAAACAAGTGAGTAGATGTATTTGGAAGGGGGCAAGACCAAGGGATAAGCTCAAAACTCTACAACTAGAGAAAAAAGAGGAGGGCTTGCCCTTCCAAATTTTAAAGAATATTTCCTAGCTGCCCAGTTGAGATATATAATTTATTGGTGCTTGTCAGAATATTACTCCAGATGGAAACACATTGAGCTTAACTACGGAACATGCCAACCACAAACGAGGCTGGGTGAGAAAACATCTAACCAACCTATAGAACCAAATCCTATAATAGATACAACAATTAAGATCTGGTGGGATATACCGAATAAATACAAAATGGAGGGGGATTGTAAATTGTTGATCTGGCCATTGTATTCTCCAAAATTCAGAAGTGGTCAGATGGATAGCACATTTACAAGATGGACTGACAAGGGAATCACCGCAGTGTGTACATTAACAGAGGGAAAATAGTTTAAATCTTTTGAAAACTTGAAGAGGGAATTTGACCTGGAAAACTCTGATTTATTTAGGTATTTCCAACTAAGACATTTTTATAATCGAGACATTGAAAATCACCTCTCTCAAGAGGGCAATGAATTAATAGATATGATCGCAGGGGCATACAGACATTTACCCTCGAAAACTGTATCCAGGTTGTACAAATGCTTACAAAATTGCAATAGGTTTGACTCACTATACATAAAACAGAAATGGGAAGTAGAACTGCAGCTTAAATTGTCAGAGAATGATTGGCATTTGATCTTTTACAACAAACTTCTACTAGCTCCAGACAATGGAGAAAATTTGGCTGGAATTTGGTGAGATACTTTATTACACCCCTCATTAAAAGTAAACAGTTAAAAAAAAAAACAACAGTGTTGGAGACTGGATGTCAATGTCAATCACGCTCATGTATTTTGGTCTTGTATAAAAATTCGCCCCTACTGGGAATCTATTGTAACAGAAATGGAAAAAATTTTGGGTTACAAAATAATGAATGATCCACAGACTCTGTATTTAGGCCTGTTAACTAAAGATGTTGTTAAAGGGGAAGACATTTATCTAATCAAAATGATGCTGATATCAAGTAAGAAAGTTATAACGAGGAATTGGTTGAAAAGTGAACCTTTGAGTCTGGACCAATGGAGGAATATCATGGAGGAAATATTTGCAATGGAAAAAATGACCCATGACCTGAGACTGAAAGCACACAAATGTAAAATATGATGGTGGAAATGGACTTGTGATGTAACTCACTCAAATGTATGAAACAAATGGAAGACCTGTATTTGTAGCACCCTTCTAGTTGTTATTTTGTTCAGTGTGAAAATTAAAAAATGCAACAAAAAAAAAACTCCAAAAAAACCAACAACCATGGATTCATGTTTTTTTGTGTGTGTGTGTGTGGTCCATACCCACCCCTCCGGCCCACACTGTAAAAAAACCCCGGTTACATTTACGGTAAAATACCGGCAGCTGTGGTTGCCAGAAATTTACTGTACCGTACCGTATGGTAGCAAAATTTTAGATTTTACAGACATTACTTAAATTTACAGTAATAAACCGTATTTAATTATCTGATATAATGTTAATTTACTATCCTATTTAAGTATTTACCAGTATTCTGTTTTGTACCATATTAATACACTGACAACCACCAATCACAGTGGAGATGAGAGTCACATGATGAATTAAAGATCATCACAAGCAGCTCTTAAGAAAGTTAATACTAATATATAGAAGCTGCACAGTCTCATTTATACAAACACTAAACACCATCATGGTAACACGTGTGAAATTTTAGAAACGCAATAAGCATTAATTTAACAACATTAAATGTAACATAAAACTAGAAAAAACTATGAAGAAAGAAAACTATGACGAAACATAGTTATTTCAACAAAAATACATCAAATGTGAAGTGTTTCGCAGGGAATTGTGGGAATGTCAATTTACGTTTTTTCACTGTAAATTATACAATGACTTTTCCTTTTTCACTGGTATTTTACTGTAAAATTACATTAAATGTACCGTTAGATCTATCACAGTTGTTTACCGTATATAGTAAGGAAACTTTCTCTTAACCAATTAACAGTTTTTCACTGTAGCATTTTTACAGGTTCAAAGTGCTCTTTAACAGTCAGATTGATCCTTGTATCAGTATCATAAACCATAGGTCATCCAAATAAAACAATTACAGTATATAATTGTTTGGGATTATATGGTCATTGTGTGGCTATAATGATGTGGCACTTTGCAAAGCAGTTATGCTGTATGTTAGCTAAAATCAGAGCAACAGGAAGGGTGTAATATGATTTTTACATTTACTGTAAATAGCAATTTTTACTGTATAAAGCAATTTTTTGAGTACTCACACTAGGAACGGTTGCCCAAGCAAGATTGCTGCCACATAGCGATCGCACTAGATGTGTACATGCCTGAGTCCAACTGAATCATGCCTCTCTAGAGTTTTCTTTTTATACCCAATCATGTTACTGACCTGTTTCCAAGTAGTTGTGAGATATTCCACCAGGTGTTTTTTTTTTTTGTTTTGTTACACAACCTTTTGTTGCCCCATCACAACTTTTTTTAAACGTGTTGGTGGCATCAAATTCAAAATGAGCATATGGCTAGAGTATTTCTCAAAAAACAATACAATTTCTCAGTTTCAATATTTTATGTGTCTTTGTGCTATTTTCAATGAAATAAATGGTTTAAATTATTTGTTTTAATTTACATTTTACAAAGTGTCTCAACATTTTTGGAAAATGGGTGGTAGAAGCCAAAGATGTACACACATGAATTTTTAAAGGACAGCTGATTCATGATGCTGTTGTATATGTAAAATTTAGAATAAATGCTAAAATAATATGTTGAGTTTGGTGGCTGTCACAGTGTTGGGTTTGTGTTCCCCGGGTGTCCACTAGATGTCCTCCTTCCCCGGTGTCACTCACATCATGAACTACGTTTCCCATCATCCTGTCTGGCTACCACTGATCATTGCACTCAGGTGTTCCCCATCATCATTGCACTCAGGTGTTCCCCATCATCATTGCACTCGGCCGCCAATGTCCGGAACTCTATGGAATAGTCAGAGACTGACTGTTGGTCCTGGCGAAGGTCGGCGAGTTGGCAGGCCGCCTCGCGTCCAGCGATAGCGCGGTCGAACACTCGCGTCATCTCTTGCTCGAGTGCCTGGAACGAGGAGCAGCACTCATGTTTGTTCTGCCACACCGCTGTTCCCCACAGAGCCGCGCGACCAGAAAGCAGTGTCATCACCAGGGCTACCTTCGACTCCTCGGAAGCAAATGTCACAGGTTGAAGCGAGAAATAAATTGAGCACTTGGTTAGAAACGTTCTGCAAAGATTGGGTTCGCCCGAATACCTCTCTGGTGCGGGGATGCGCGGCTCTGGTTGATGAAAAGTCCCTTGGGGAACAGGTGGGGGCAGGGCTGGCGCAGTGGGAACTCTCAGGCGTTGGAATTGAGAGGTGAGCTCGGACACCTGCGTTACCAAAGCCTGTATCGCCCGTCCCGAAGCTCCGATCTGCTCGTCCTGGCGATCCATCCGGGTGTGGTTTCCGGCGAACATCTGCTCAATTCCGGGAGCACTCGCTGAATCCATGAGTAGATGGTCAGATGGTTCTGTCACGATCCACACACACACAAAGGGTTCACAAGAATATATCTAAAATATAGTTATTGACATGAATCTGTTGTTAAAGTTATGTGTTTTTGTTTTGGTTTTCCCTGCCTGTCTGTCTGTGTTCCTAGTTAATTCCCATATTGTTAATTTAATATCACACCTGCTCTGTTTTCCCTTGATTACTCCCTCTGTATTTAAGCCCTTAGTTCCCTCAGCTCTTCGTTCGGTCTTGTTTGTGTTATTAAAAATGTGTGTATTATTAAAAAGACTTTTGGAACTTATTCAGAAGACCAAGAATAGATAATTTTTGCTTTGTTTTTTTCACCCCCCCTCACAGTCGCCATGAAGGGCAAAATTAGCTGTATAGACCAAACCCACTTTTTGCTTCAGACTGTAAACATGTGTTTTTCTGCTGTAAAGTTGGGCATTTTAACATGGGGGTTTATGGGATTGACTCTCTTCTGCAGCCGGCCTCTAGTGGCCAGTCGATGAACTGCAGTTTAACTCACTTCCATGTTGGATTCAAGAGAGAGATCGGAGGGTTGCCGCATGGGACTTTTGAGCCATCAATGTCATTTTGGTCCCATCTGCTCTTCGTCTGCGCCTATAGGGCTCCATCTCCATCGGCTTTATCTTTGTTAGTCATCCCCCCTGGTGTAGTTAGCCAAGTCTCCATCTTGGCTCTTAACTCCGTTGGCTCTGCCATGGGCTATTGTCCTGTCTGGATCAGAGTTGTCAAAAACCGACTTCAGTACCAACTCTGTACTGAAATTTTTCAAATGTGCCGCTGTTGAGCGGAATCATAAACACCTCTGATTGGCTATTGTGTTCACGTGCTCATCAAGTATGTCTGTGATTGGCTACAATGATCAGCGCTTCAAAAACATGTTGTAATATACATCAATGAGGCTCTTCAGCGAGCGCTTTCACACGCACACACACACACGCGAGCGTTTGTCCTGCTTTCAAAACACTTTCTAACACTCCCGTGCGCTGATCATTGTGGCCAATCACAGACATATCTGATGAGCACGTGAACACAATAGCCTATCAGAGGTGTTTATGATTCCGCTCAACAGCTCTCAAAGCAGCACAATTATTACATTTCAGTACCGACTTGGTACTGAAGTTTTTTTAAAACTCCAGTCTGGATCAGTCTGACATTTTGGTTCCCCTCCTGGCTACTCCCACTCTCCACTCCACCCCAGACTGTTCTGCCAACCCTATTAAAAAAAGAAAAAAAAAGTAAAAGTCATTTGATTTAAAGTCTTTTGATTTAAGAACATGCAAATACAACATGTACTAGAAAAAAGCCTTGTGTTTATCATTAAATGAAAAGGAGAGAAAGAAAAATGAAACTGCCTAATGCATTAGTTTAATCTGCCCAAAATCACATCAATGAACATCACAGAATAATGACGTCTCCATTTGAAAGTGAAATTTTAAAGGAAGATTTGAATGCAGTACAAAATCTATATGTAAACACTGGCCAACCCTAGACTAAAATGAACAGACGTGGCTATTTTGTTTCCACTTCACACAAAACAAAGTGAAAGCAATCCACACTTGACATCACACCCTAATTATGCACAAAGAAACAATATTTAAATGCTAAACTCTCTTTCTACTCCAGATTAAACTTAAGTAAATTGTCGGTGTGCATACGTCTAAACATGTGACCAGTGCAAACAATAACCAGAACAAGAACAACCTTTTCTTTTCTAAATTACATGATCTAAACTTGCCATAAAGCACCTTGACATCTATGTTTCAACCCTTTTGTGTAAGCCAACACCCTTTTTTCCAATTATAAAACTAAAAGCGAAAGCTAATGTTGTTTATGAAGTCAGTATGTTTCAGTCTCTCATCACTTGAGGTAAACTCTAACCTAACAGAGCGAGAATGGAGTTCCAGGTCTATTTAAAAATTAACAAAGACACAATTAAAACAATAACTCTGGCAACATCAAATGAAGACATTGGGAAACCCACCGTCAGAGATCTGAAGAAAAAAGCCCTAAGTTACTTTCCTGGAGTAACTGGTAAGTTAAAGTTTCATTCACACTGTTCAAAATAAATGACTTCTTAATATATGACTTTGTCTTTCTTGTCAGATCCAAACCTTCTGAGGTTGATTTATAATGGAAGAGATCTTGAAGGCAATACAAAACTTGAAGATTACGGCATTCAACAACTGTCTGTCATTCAAGGCATAATGAAAATGCGTGGAGGAAAAGGTATCATTTCTTTTTTCTTTACAAGATTTCACTTTCAAAATATAAACTTCATCTCTTTGTCTGTTAAAAGACTGTCACTTTTCTGATTCTAATTCATATAAATGGTAACTCTGTTTATAAAAAGAAACACTTCATGATAAGGTTCTATTTGTTAGTGCCTTAAGAACATATGAACATGAGTAACAATTAATATATTATTTGCAGAATTAATTGATCTTTGTGAATGTAAGTGCATAAAAATGCAATTGTTCATTGTAAGTTCATGTTAGTACATTGTATTAAGTAACGTTAAAAAAAATTGATGAAAAAATAGTACTGTATATGCACTTGTCTTGAACTAAGATATTAAATGCTTTAAAAGTATTGTTCATAGTTAGTTCATATTAAATGATACAGACAGACAGACAGTCGGATAGATAGACTTTACTACGCTGAACAAACTGCTTTTGCTGGACAAGTTGTCATTTAATGAATCGACAGCCTGTTGGATAATCTTCAACATGTTCGACCTTACATTCGTGTTGGATTTGATCTATTTTTAGAGTTTACACCGGAAAAAAAGCTGTTTTGTAAGAGAAGTCATGGAAATTTTTGCGACAGGTATGATTCAGTTTACAGCTCTTCTCATTTATTTCTATAGAGCTTATGTAGCCCCACCCCTTTTTTTCTATCTATTTGAGGGAACAGCCACAGTGTTGTCCGAAACCATAGTGGACATGGGGTCCTATCTTGCACCCAGCGCAATTGACTTTGTACAGTGACGCATGTATCATTCCTATATCTCACCCGACGTACAGCGGACTTCTCCCTCCACAGACGCACGTCGGTAAATTAGGGAATGAACTTGCGCTCCCGGGGGCGGTTCAGCTGAAGAGAGGAGGCGTGTTCCGGCACAAACGTTCCCTGGTGCTATTTTGCAGTTTCAGAAAACAATTCCGCCACTGACCAGGAGAAACTTCGTCTAAAGTCAGCGGCGCGTTGCACATGTTATTCAGATGCTATTTTAAGGGCGCATGCTTGGCCATAATGTAGTGTGTGCACAACGTACATACACTTTACTTCTCTCATCTACACACAGACGCAGCAGTTTTCATTTTTGCAAATCATACATTATTACAAGGAAAAATATTACCACATGAGTGAAATCACTGTGTCGAAGATGTGAAAGAATAGGCATAAATCTAGCTTACACATTTACCCAAATTATCATACGCCTGTTTAAGCGAAGCTAATCTGGGTGTGTTTCTCCATCCCCAATGTCACTTCTCTGTGTTTTACGGCCCTGACGAGAACGTCGGTCTCCTCGGCTGTGAACCGCTCGCGCGTCTGGCAAATCCGCCGTTATAATAGCAATCCGCCATGGAACAAGCGCGCCTGCTCTTAAAGGGAATGTGAGATGTCGCTCTGGGGTGCGTTTCCCGAAAGCATCGTTTGCCAACTATGGTCGCAAGTTCCCTCGTTACCAATAGAGTTCAATGGACATTGCGATGAACTTGCGACCATAGTTGGCCAACGATGCTTTCGGGAAACGCACCCCTGATTAGTTTATTTCACGTTACGCCCAAACCACACCTATGAGTAATGAAGCTGCTTCAGACCAACACATTTTAGATTTGCGTCGGGCGCAAGAGTAAGCCCACAAAGTTACTTGCGTTTCGTGCTTTATACTTGCGTTTCAGAACGTTAAAATAGAGCACATTATCTGTTATGGGTGGTTGCAGGAAGGCATTCGAAGAAGAAGATTAGTTCCAACACAAAGTTTAATAAAGATCAAACAGGCAGAGCAACACACACTAAATGTGAACATGAAACAGAGAATGAATGTGAAGGATCAACTTATATAGCAAGTGTTTTAATGTGTTTCGTCCCATCCGGCCTGCCATATTTGTGTATTTCCCCGGCGTCGAAATCAGGCTCATATAAATGTCAGGAAACGAGATTCCTATTAAATCCAGTCACTCAGCAGCTCTTAATACATAACCTTAACCTTTATACTTCATGAGAAATACGCACGTTGAAGCTTCAGTGTCATATATATGTAATATCACTACTATCTACAACTGCAGCAACCTATGACACCTTGACTCTAGTGATTTTATATTGTTGCATAAAATGATTGTATCTTATTAAATCCTGCAACTGATGCTTGTGTTTCATTTTGTGTGTGTGTGTGTGTTTGTGTGTGCTCTTCATAGGCCCACTTCCACCTGATGAAGAGATTCCCAGGACTATGATTGTCTTTCAGCATGTAGATGTTTAGGACTCACTTGGATTCATCTGAAAAAAGAATATCCAAATATATATATATTTCAAAAGATAATTCACAAAAAGATAATTTTGTAAATCTTATGTATTTTCCTCAGAAAAATCATTGCAATTAAATCTACATTAAAATATGTCACAACAATATCTGCTGAAACTGTGGCAGGGGTGGAGGGATATGAAAGAGCACTTTAATGAGTAGTCTACTACTATTACTGTTTATATATATATATATATTCTAACTTTCTTTTTTTTTTCTTACCAACAACACCATCTGTTATCTTTCCCACAAAAGGCACCATTAGTTCTAAATGTTATTTTTTTTACAGGTAAAATATTTTCACAACTTGTCAAACTTTAACAATTAAACTATCATATAGGATTTTTTCTTTTTTTCTTTTTGGTGCTTCTATTCTTTTTGTCACTGTTAGTCATGTGATTCAACTTTTTCATGATGTTTGATTGTCACAATGATTGCAGTTTGCGGGTAAAGCACTGTGGACATTATATTTTTTAACTTATTGTGTATGAAATATGCACTGTGCAATAAATGAGCTGGACAAATAAGATAAACACTAATACTTGATAAATTATAATGGATGATAATAATAGAAAATGATAATTTAATTAATAAATTGAATAGTTCATAATTTAAGAAACAGGCATTTGAAGTGGACCGCTGAATTTAAGTAAATTGTATTTTACAGTACACTTGGATATAAGCTTTCATTGTGGCAATGTGTGGAAGGTTAATTATTTTATTTTAAATGGGTTAAATAACTGTTCTTATAGAATTTTCTGAATGTGAAATTGCACTGTTCTCTAGAGAGATAACCATTATTCATTTCATTTATGGAGTAATTGCTGTATTCTTTGGTTGTTTGTTTGTTTTTATTTTTCTATCAGTATTTTGGGATATTTCTTATTACTTCGTATCACATCTTACTGTATCCATTACTGTATCCATTACTGTATCCAATAAAACTCTCATCTCTGATTTCACTGCATTAGTAGAAATACATTAGCCAATAGCCACCCTTATTTGTTTGTGTGTCTGTATTGGTAAAGTTTAGATTTCTGGCTAATAATAGATTTCCAACAGTCTGTTGTTTTAATCTCAACTGGGTTTTTAGACTGAAACTCCTCAGTACATAATGCTAGTGTCATCAAAGCCTTGCGATTACAGCTCTCTGTCTCTCTCTGTCTCTCTCTTTCTCTCTCTGTGTGTGTGTGTGTGTGAATGTCACAGTTTCACTCAGTTCATAGTCACTTTTTTTTAATCTGCCAAATATTTAGATAGGCTGTATCACAATAGGAAAACGTCTAAGGTTCCCTGAGAAGGAGATCGAGATGCTGTATTTGTGTTGAGACTATGGGGAATGCCATCACGTCTGAAGCATGTGTAAACACACACCAATATTGATTGGCAGATGGCAGTCGATAATATCACACGCAGAGCAACCGAGAATATAAAAGGGTGCAATAAGTTACACATCATCAACCCTTTGGTCTGAAGGAGAAGTGCAGGCATGCCGTGAAATATGGCAACGAGAGATACCCTACCTATTGCCCTTCATAATAATACTAATAATTGACTATTATATTGTCTTATAATAAAATTCTGTTCCAAAAACATGGAGTTTCATTTTCCTGTTTATTCACAAAAAAAGTTTTAGTAGAAAACATAATGTAAAACAAATATGTAGATACTGTATCGTTTTATTTGTGCATTTTAATGAAAGCAAGAATTCTTCCTCGTGATTATATATATATATAACTGTTTTAAGTATTCATTCATTAATCAATCATTATTTTCAATTAGATTTTTATTTCAAACATTAAACAATTTGAACCTAAGTTACAAAGGAAGCTTGGTTGAAATTATGGTTCCTCTGATAAATAAAAAACCTTTGCCATTTCAGAGCAAGTACATAATTATCAAGATAGGTTATAACAAATATCATCAATGAGCTGAAAAACTTTGAGATATATTTTTATAGCCATATTGCCCAGTCTTAGTTTAAATAGATTCAACTAACTGCATCTCCTAGCATATGATTATAATTTACAGCACATCTGCTCACAATCTAGGAACTTCTACTTGCTTTGGTGCGACTCCAGCTGAGCACAACACAAACTCACTAGATGTTTTTAGGCATTCATGAGCAGGTTTAAGACAGACAAAGCAAAAACCTTTGCAACATTTCTTGCATGTCATGATTTTACATCCCGCCTGAAGGTGTTCAATCAGCACACCACAAAATATGCAGGCACGAATCGCTGGACACAGGACATTCTGCACAGATCTCAAAGTAACCATTGAACAGTCTTTAAGTAGTTGCTGGTTGGTGATGTTGCAACCCACATTTTCACACTGATCATCACGAGGTCGAGGGCCTTTCCACTCTCTCTGACACTGCCAGCAGAATTCATAGATTTTCCCGGTCCTTTTTGTGCAAACTAAGCATTCTACAGCGAGATTGGTAGTGTGCACCCTCTGTATAAAAGTGCCACAACCAGGACACTGCAGAAAGATCAAACACAGTGATGAAGAAACAATGACAGAAAATCTACATATATATAGGCCTACTGTAAATATTTTAAATCAATAAGAAACAAGTAAAGACTCAGAAATGTACATACATCCTTTATGTCAACTAACTTCTTAGCAGCATTTGTTCCAAGCACATCCTCAAAACCTATTCGCTCATCATTTGAGAGTTTGGCTGATTTTCGGACTTCATCATATGGCCATTCTTTCTCACACAGTGGACACTTAAATACAATGTCTCCCTGAAATTAAATAACAAAGCTTAAGGTTAAGCCCTATTCGGATGGGATTAACTTTACAAGGGTAGAGGGAGTAATGTAATTTTGCCACAGGACGTCTGTAATATTAATGGACAGTTCGCACGGGATAAGATATCACAGTAAAACTAGCTGAAGTGGACGAGTAACTTGATTTACA
This sequence comes from Squalius cephalus, assembly GCF_949319135.1. NCBI lineage: Eukaryota > Metazoa > Chordata > Actinopteri > Cypriniformes > Leuciscidae > Squalius > Squalius cephalus. Next base: position 36,382,984 of record NC_137135.1, read on the forward strand.
CACCGCCGTCACTCCTGTCGCCATGGGCCCTATTTTAATGATCTGAAATGCAAGTATCAAGCGCGAAACGCAAGTAACTTTGTGGGCGGATCTCGGGCGCTGTTGCTCTTATACCGGCGGGATAAATGACTCTTGCGCCCGACGCAAATCTAAAATGTGTTGGTCTGAAGTCGCTTCATTACTCATAGGTGTGGTTTGGACGTAACGTGAAATAAACCAATCAGAGCATCATCTCACATTCCCTTTAAGAGCAGGCGCGCTTGTTCTATAGCGGATTGCTATTATAACGGCGGATTTGCCAGGAGCGGTTCACAGCCGAGGAGACCGACGTTCCCGTCAGGGCCGTAAAACACAGAGAAGTGACATTGGGGATGGAGAAACACACCCAGATTAGCTTCAGTTAAACAGGCGTATGATAATTTGGGTAAATGTGTAAGCTAGATTTATTCTTTCACATCTTCATGGACACAACAATGATTTCCCTCATGTGGAATATTTTTCCTGTATGGTTTGAAAAAATGAAAACCGCTGCGTCTGTGTGTAGATGAGAGAAGTAAAGTGTGTGTGTGTTGTGCACATGCTACATTATGGCCAAGCATGCGCTCTTAAAATAGCATCTGAATAACATGCGCAACGCGCCGCTGACTTTAGACGAGGTTTCTCCTGGTCAGTGGCGGAATTGTTTTCTGAAACTGCAAAATAGCACCAGGGAACGTTTGCGCCGGAACACGCCTCCTCTTTTCGCTGAACCGCCCCCGGGAGCGCAAGTTCATTCCCTAATTTACCGACGTGCGTCTGTGGAGGGAAAAGTCCGCTGACTTTTCCGCGTCAGGTACAAAATAGGAATGATACATGTGTCACTGTACAAAGTAAATTGCGCTGGGTGCAAGATAGGGCCCCATGTGTGTGTTTCGCTGCTTCCTGATATGACGTGCGCAAAATAACCTATATTTATATATATAAAACAGTTATGTCCGGTCAAACGACGTATTAATTAAGTTCAGATTGGATTGTGTTGGTAATAGGCACTTACCTAATGCTAAAAGATGTTTCGTGCCTCTAACAAGTGCTGTCGATCTTCTCTGTGATCTGATGGTGTGTAAAACACTTGAGTGTTGCCACAGACTTGTCCCAGCGTCTAGAACTCAACTGATGCTTTTTCAAGCGTCTCCATACTTCTATTCTATTCGCACGGGATTAGCATTACCTGAGGTAATTTTTCCGGACCTTTTTACTGAAGGTAAAAGTCGCCGTAATCTTTAATTATTACTTATGTAGCCTAATTATTACTCTGACCTTGTCCGTTATAATTAGGCTACCGAGATGCACATTCGGACGGGACTAAAATCACAGAGAAGCTCTGGTAATTAGCCTTCTTACCCCACCTCTACATGTCAAACTATAATATGACATTACACTTTTTTTTTTTCTTTTTTTTTTAAGTACAGAGCGGTAAATATCTTTATAGGATATTTTGTTTTTTCCTATACACATTCTGGACATCACAGATATTAATTGCATTAATGAACATAACAACAGGGTGTAGATGCAGAACTATGAGCAGAAATGCTACCAGGAGAATATCAAACAACTCCCCATCCAGAAACACTTAACTTTAAATATTTACTATGCTCTAAAAATAGGCCCTACATGTATTAAAATAAATACACTCACATTTAACAGTTGAACTTTGCAACAATCTGTCAGTGACATCGGATCTGCGACATGACCGCAAGAGAGCTGAACTCTTAAAACATCAGGGTCATCGTCAAAAACATCTGAAATATTTACACAGGCTTGATTAAAAGCATAACTGTCACACAGCATTCGTTTAAAAAAGAAACATTCTTAAATTAGCGCAACTGAGAAAACCTTCTGAAGATCATACACAATCTGACTCTTTCACATTCCCACTTTCAATGGTGAAAAGCGGGTTGTTTTCATTACGATTTAGATGCTTAGAGAGCTTGTAACGTTTGGGATTTAAGGTTTTGTGAAGATTGCGATTTAAATCTATAAATAGGCTATCAAAACAACATTTTATTTAGGGCGTTTAATGCCAATAGATTGCATTGCTAATGCAATGTCATCCAATTCATTTAGGCTTCTTGTAAAGCTGTGTAGGTCTTAAGGAAAGAAAATAGCACCATGAAAAAAAAAAACAGAAATAGGCATTTATTTATTTATTTATTTATTTATTTATTTATTTATTTATTTATTTATTTAAAACATTTATTTTCCTATATGACCCGATAAATCTAAGCTAGGCTACTTATTAAACTGATATCGTGCTTAACTTACCGAGATCGCTGGGTTTTTGCACCACTTTGATGTCTGTGTCGCACAAAGTGATTTTTTTAAAGTTTCTGGGCATTTTCAACAGCAGTCGATTTCTTCAGTGTTGTCTCAGCTCTCAACTCTCAACTGTTTGTTTCACTCTTTAAATGTGAAAGTAGGCTACATTCCGTGTTTTAATTGGTCCAAACGATGACTCGCGTGTATAGCCTATTCTCCTCCCCCTTCACACGTTATCAGGTTACAGATTTGATTCACATTTATGTTTACGGTTTTAGTTAAATATTTACAATATAGCCTTCATTAGCCTTATGAAAATGTATTGATATCTCATGTTTCAATAACATAATCGATCCAGCTGCAGCAGCGTACAGTAGGCTATGCGATTGGCTATGACTTGTTTTACACTTGGATTCATCCGTCCTCGTCCCTTTTTCTTTCGGTCTATCAAGGAGGAGATAAAACGCAAAGAAAGCAAATAAGGAAAGAAAATAAATCGATGCAGTATTTTACTTTTAGACACGAAAAACGCATAATTGCCTGTGTCTGTGTCAATGAAATTGATACTGAATTAATTCCTGCGATTTTGGCTAATCTTCTATCCGACCTAGCCTACAATCCGTCTCTCTGAGGTAAGTTTTCAAATATCAGTAAATTATTTCCTTTTGTATCCGAAGTGTAGTTCACACCATTAAACAAACGACGTAGATTAATGAGTTAATGTAATGATAAATAGGGGTGAATTGAGGTTGATTGGAACACTTTTTTTCCATTGAGATGATTGGGAAAAAGTGTCCCAATCAATCTGAATTCACCCCTATCTATTTGAAACGTTTATTATTACATAATTCATTATTTTCCTGTGTGTATAGGCTACTCTAAGCATTGCAGTTTTGTATTCATCAAGTAGCCTACATATTAATAGACCTATTCCATTCCAAACATAACTGAACTTTGATTAGTCTGAATTCTGGGAAAAAACGTAAATTAGGAATAGGCCTATGCTTTTTTATTTACTTTATGTCAAAATTACCATAATTCAGAATCGCTGAATGTTCAGACCCTACGATTGCAACACCATAAAAAAGAATGAAAAACTTAAATGGGTCATTCCTGGGATTCGGAAATAGGCTATTTCCATTCCCCTAAAGTGGTGGTTCACCCAAATGAAATGTTAAAAGCTTTTCACAATACTTTGGTATCTATTGTAATGAATATAAATAATTAATGCATTTAATATATATTTTAAAATCATAAAAGAATGTATGTTTCTATAATTTTTGGCAATATTGTAATTATCTTTTACTTTCTTGTGAAAAGTGTTTAAAAAAAGCAAGATATTTTATAAAAAACAGACTATAAAGTTATGTCCGCCTATAATAATTTAGGCTCCACCCACACGTGACATCATTCAGGTCTCTTTAAAGGAGAACTCCGGTCAATTTTAACCCTCTGAGGTCTGAGCTGTTTTCTGGGCCCTGGAGGTGTTCTGACATGCTCTGACATTTCTGGTTATTTCTGTTACTTGTGACATTTTCATGGCTAAAGTCTAATTACACTGTATTCAGCACAAACTCTGCTACAATAATATATCAACAGCATGTATGTAAAAGTTTGTAGTTTTGAGATAATGACATTTATGCGTGGTTTGTGAAAATACAAAAAAAAATTCTCACTGAAATAAGGCCATGAAACCCCTACTGATTATTTCTTCACAAGACTTTTGAAAATTGTATGACGTAGCCTAGAATATTTGCTGCAAAACTATGTGAAAATCACCCTGACTGCTCATTCAGAGAAGACAATATATTGATTTAAAATTTTTACGACGTGTTTTGTGTGAATAAGCCTTATGCGAGAGCTCATTAATATGTATGGCTTTTCTCACCTGAGAAAGACAAAGGCACTCCCCTAACGGCCCTATTAGGAGCTATCAGGCCCCTATCATTCTGAGCAACCTTGCACAATACTGTAAATGAGGAGATTTAAAAAAGAATGGCTTTTAAATTGTTTGGATTTATTTACACAACATAATCCAAATAGACACAACAAATGGCAAAAAAAGCACTTATTGAAAGACAGAGACCTTTGTGCCATTCCTAAAAACATTGTACCTTTCATTTCCAAGGTGTTTGATTTTCACTTTACCATGTTCATGTTCCAGAGACTCATGTGAATGTTGAAGTCGGCAGGACTCAGTGGCATCTGGGCCCTGAAAAAAAAGTGAACATACTGATATCAAGAGAAAGGCCTGCACGATTTTGGAAATAAATATTAGATTTTTCTGGTTAAAATTGCTTTTTAAAATTCACAAAATACACACACACACACACACACACACACACACACACAAATGTTTCCAACAATATATAAAATAATGAACACCAGGTTTGTTGTGTCTTGTAGGCATAGGCTATGCGCAGTGCTGGGTAAAATAATAATAACAATAGATAGCAGTATAAATGTTCCAAAATATTTCAGTAACAACCAAGCTAGAGAAAAATATATTGATTATCATGTTACTTCAAATGTTTCCATTCGTTATGATGAAATGAGATAATAGTAAAAACATGAAGCCATTTGGTGTGTTTTGCTTTTCAAATTTTCAAATTATACATTCAAACGCGATCGCGCTGCAAAATCTGATACATTCAAACGCGATCGCGCTGCAAAATCTGATACATTCAAACGCGATCGCGCTCAAATATAAAACATTATGGTTACCATATACATATCTACGTTTGACCAGATATCCACAAACACAGTAGGCCTAACAGTAAACACGGGTCTAAATATTATAATATTCCCCATATATCTAGCAACAGTTCAACTGCAATGTGACATTTATGCAACAATAACAAACATGTAAGAATTTCTTACCTTAAATCTTTCTTGTCTTCAAATTGCGTTGTTCTTCTTCTGAGGTAGCCTAAATCCAATGTAAGCTCAGGCGCGTCTTTCAAACTCGACGAAAAGTGAAGTGAAGTGTTTTGGTGTTTTGTTGTTGAGGTAACGAGCGCGTTCGCGTTCCATGTGGAGATTTGCATGTGAATATCTTTTGCGCGAGTGGGCGTGGCCAAATTAACTGTAATGAGCAAGCGTTTGAGAAGCTGGACATCTTGTTGGTTTTATACAAATTACTTAAACAGAAAATATTTGTTTTCGTTTTGAACCCGATCATTTAAAAGTACACACTTAAATGTTTATAAAGGTGTATGGCTCATAAATGTGTGACAAGTATTCGCTGAGTTTTGTTTCAGTTTATAGACGTGCTCAAGAAAAAAAAGTTCACCGCGACGGAGAGGCAGAACGCACACCCTGTTTATTTTCTTTATTTTACAAAAGCACAATGTTTTGATTTGATTGTAAGTGGACACATACAAAAGTAGAAATATCACAGATTCTTTTTTTATATTTCTTTTTTCTGTATGACCATAAATGACGGAGTAATTTAAGTTTATAGTGCTACAATGTGGAGAAAATCCAGCAAAACGCGCCGGCGCGTTTGCCGACCTCAGAGGGTTAAGCCAGCGCAAATACCTGTGTTTACATCCTGTTTTCGGTTGAAGCCCAAATTAGTCGATTGCCTAGTTCACGCGCATGAAAACACTGGAAATAAGAAATCTTTTGTTTGTCATTTAAATAAAGGTTCAAGAGAATGAACATATCACAGAATTTTGTTTTTTAATTACAATTTACAAAATGTCCCAACTTCTCTGGAAATGAGGTTGTACTTTTACCAGAATTCTAGTCATTTATTCAATGGGTATGTGTGTGTGCATTTATATCTAAAAGTGAATGTGATTTTTTTTGTGAATTTGCAGAAGACACCACCCTGGTTGGCTCGCCTGTTTTCAAAGAGAGATGAGTCAGCACATCTGAAGACAAAAAAACTTTTTTTTTTCACGGCACACATGGTCAGATAATAAGATTGCTTGTAGCAACATGGAAATTATCAAAGCTGCACACATGGAAGTTAATTTGTATTTGGTAGTACTTGGAATACTGATATTACTTGTAATAGGTAAGTTCAGTTAAATGAAAATACTGTCATCATTTACTCATCCTTTTTTTATTCCAAACATAAATGATTTATTTGGTGGAAAACATAAGCACTTTTAAGGAATGTTGATGCTGCTCTTTTATTTTAAAAATCATTTTTGTTATGCCTTTGAAAAAAGTATACTACTGTGATTTAAAAAGTATTCAAATTTCAATATTATGGTTTTTTTCTTCTAAAATCCTTTTGATGAGTTTATAATGAAATGTCTTTTTGCAAGAAATAAATAAATATAGCATAATCTGCTCCAAAAACCTATTATATAAGGGTTTGAAAATTATTACATTCAACTTTTTACAATATGTGCAGTAATTCATATATATTTTAAGCATCATTTGTAGCATTGTGTTTAACATGTAATTTTCAGCAATGCTGAAGAGAAACCGTGACAGAAATGAGTCAAATGATCATCCTCTTGAGACAGTGAGAGTGAACAGAGATAAGAAGCAAAAAGAACAAGAACATCTGCTGACAGAAGAAAATGATGGTAAAAGCACTTGCACAGTAAAACAATGTATGTTTTCAGTGTATCCACAATCAAAAAACTGGTTTTATTCCCTACAGCATCATTTAAGCTTAATTGTCTGAAAAGCTGTTCAAAGCGAAAACGAGACAAAAATGAGCCAAATGACTGGGGTAAGAAGCAAAAAGTACAAGAACATCTGCTGACAGAAGAAAATGATGGTAAAACCACATGCACAGTAAAACAATGTATGTTTTCAGTGTATACACAATCAACAAACTGGTTTTATTCCCTACAGCATCATCTACATGTAATTGTCTGAAAAGCTGCTCAAAGAGAAAACATAACAGAAATCAGCCAAATGACCGGGATAAGAAGCAAAAAGAACAAGAACATCTGCTGACAGAAGAAAATTATGGTAAAAGCACATGCACAGTAAACAATTTCTGTCTTCAGTGTATCCACAATCAACAAACTCTCAAAAACATAGGCGCTGAATTGGCAGAGTACCCACTAAAAACACAAGATATTCTCCATTCACTGTAATCAATCAAAAAACTGATTGAGAAAAAGACAGTACTCTTGGAAAACTAACAAAAAGTATCGTAAATCATAACCTCGGTTCCTCTTTGGTCGGTCAGTTGACGCCACGTCGAGAGGCCAATCTACTTCGAGAGAAACTAAAACAAGCCAAATGCACATTGGCGTGCAATCATTTGCATCAGCTGCCACTGTTGCCTTTGGCTTGCTCAGTTGGGGATATTTGGGGATATTTAATTTAATTAATCAATCAACGATACTATTGATCAGCATTACCAAACGTGGACGTTCCACTAGAAACAAACATTGATGTATTGTTTTAATTTAATACTGTGAAGCTGCTTTGATACAACCTATGTTGTGAAAAGCGCTATATAAATAAACTTGACTTGACTTGTTCAGCCTCGCAGCGCGAGTATATAACGAGCAGTTGGTGTGATTGCACTTCAGCTTTTTGCTTTGGAGCCAAGAACTTTGATGCTTCTACAATATATACTAACTGTGAAACCAACGAGCCTTTCTTGGACCTCTCTATCCTGGTGCGGGTGTTACAGCACGGCAGCGTGAACAATCTTTTTTCTCTCTCTTCTTCTGTCTTTTTTTGTTTTTGTTCCAGTCAAACTGAGCAAACAAAAATGCTGTTCTAACAGCTGGTAAGGTGCGCCAGTCAGAGCGCTCAAAGGCTGTTTTCACTGCTGGTACCAGCGAGAGAGAGAGACAGCGCACAGACAGGTTCTGTGTTCATTCCTGTCTGTGTTCGCTGTGGCTGTTCACCTGCGTGCTTCAGCACAAACGAGAGCAGTCCCTAAAAAAGCTTACACAGATAGATTGCATCTTTTTAAAGATGACTTCTGTGTGTTTCTGGATGCGGTCGTTACCTGGGGTCACGGGATGGTCACGATCGCTGCCTTGTGTGTCTGGGCATTGAACACGCTGAGGCAGCTTTTGTGGATGAGCCATGTACCCATTGTGGGAAGATGACCATCACGAAGCTGCGGTCGAGACTCTCGTTCCTGCAAAGGGGCGGGATCCCTCTGCCTCGATCCAATCCCCCTCAGAGGGTTACTTCAGGCAGTGACACGGGAGACCAGAGGATTATGGTGAGCGCGCTTTCTTCGGGGAACCAACCCCCTAGGGGCCCCTAGGGACAGTGACTGCATGGCTCCTTCCCCCGGAAGAGGGCCAGGTGAAAAATCCTTGTTTTCCTTTTGTTTTTGTTCTGCTGCTGGACTTAAAACCAGAGGTACCCAAATATTCAATAAAAGAGCAGTTTCATCCATCTCTGGGTCCAAAAAGTGCCCGGAGAGCAGTGGGGGGTGAGAATCCTCACCACTCTCATCCACCTCTTCTATTGCCAGCGGGCAGCAGTGTGCAGTCCAAGAACACATCCAAGCCGCCTCCTGCACCTCCTGCACCATGGAACCAGGTAAGTGTTGCACAGAACACTCAGACTCCGCTACAGGCCGCCTCCCAGAGAGAGCCGAGTCCACCTCGCTGCCCCACTCTGGGTACGCCTACAATCCCTCTGGTCCCGCTTGTACGGTCTCTGCGAGCCTGGTTAGCGCTTCCCAGTCCGTCTCGCTGGCTCATTTGGACCATCAGGCTTGGCTATGCGATTCAGTTCGCCCGGCGTCCCCCCAAGTTTCGGGCCATCCACTCCACTAAATTGAGAGCAGCCGATGCCCATGTCTTGAAGGTGGAGATTGCAGTCCTACTGGCAAAGGACGCGATAGAGCCGGTCCCTCCAGCCGATATGAGGTCAGGGCACTACAGTCCCTACTTCATTGTGCCCAAGAAAGGTGATGGGTCATGACCGATCTTGGACCTGCGAGTTTTGAATTGGAGCCTCCACAAGCTACCGTTCAAAATGCTCATGCAGAAACGCATTTTCGAATACATCTGTCCCCAAGATTGGTTTGCAGCGATCAACCTGAAGGACGTGTACTTTCATGTCTCGATTCTTCCTTGACACAGGCCATTTCTGCACTTTGCGTTCGAGGGTCGAGCATATGAGTACAAGGTCCTGCCCTTCAGGATGTCCCTGTCTCCCTGTGTCTTCACAAAAGTCACGGAGGGGGCCCTTGTTCCCATGAGAGAACAGGGCGTTCATATTAACTATCTCGACGACTGGCTCATACTAGCACACTCTCGAGAACAGTTATGTGAACACAGGCACCTCAGCCAGCTGGGCTTTCAGGTCAACTGGGAAAAGAGCAAACTCGCCCCCGTGCAGAGGATCTCTTTTCTCGATATGGAGTTGGATTCAGTCGCACAGACAATGCGCCTCACAGAGCAACGTGCTCAGTCGGTGCTGAACTGCTGGAACACATTCAAAAGCATGACGGCGGTCCCACTGAAATTCTTTCAGAGGCTCCTGGGGCATATGGCAACGGTAACTCCACTCGGGATGCTCCATATGAGACCGCTTCAGCACTGGCTTCACGGCCGAGTCCTGAGATGGGCGTGGCACCGTGGCACTAACCAGGTGACAATCACACCAGCGTGCCGCCAGACCTTCAGCCCGTGGTCAGACCCCTCGTTCCTGCGGGCAGGAGTCCCCTTGGAACATGTGTCCAGGCATGCTGTATTATTCACAGATGGCTCTGCCACCAGCTGGGGTGCCATGTACAATGGGCATGCAGTGTCAGGGGTGTGGACGGGCATTAGCACATCAACTGCCTCGAGTTGCTAGCAGTACGTCTCGTTCTGAGCCACTTAAAGAGGCTGTTACAGGGCAGAGACATGCAGGTCCGTACGGACAACACTGCGACTGTTGCGTACATCAACCGTCAAGGTGGTCTCCCATCACATGTCGCAACTCGCCTGCCATCTCCTCCTCTGGAGTCAGAAGCATCTGAGGTCGCTTCGAGCCATATATGTCCCCGGTGTGCTCAACCGTGTGGCCAACGAGCTGTCACAAGCTGTTCTCCCGGGAGAATGGCGACTCCACCCCCAGACGGTTCAGCTGATTTGGAGAGAGTTCGGGGAGGCTCAGGTAGAACTGTTTGCCTCCTCAGAGACCTCCCACTGCCAGCTGTTTTACTCCCTGACCGAGGGAACACTCGGCACGGACGCACTGGCTCACAGCTGGCCCTGGAGCATCCGCAAATATGCGTTTCCCCCAGTGAGCCTACTTGCACAGACACTGTGCAAAGTCAGAGAGAACAAGGAGCAGGTCCTTCTGGTAGCTCCCTATTGGCCCACCTGGACCTGGTTCCCAGAACTCATGCTCCTCGTGACAGTCCCTCCCTGGCCCATTCCTCTGAGGAAGGACCTTCTGACTCAGAGATGGGGCACCCTATGGCACCCACATCCGATCCTCTGGAAACTCCATGTCTGGTCCCTGGACAGAACACTGAGGTTCTAAGTGACTTACCCCCAGAGGTACTTAACACCATCACTTCTGTGCGAGCGCCGTCTGCAAGATGTGCGTATGCCTTGAAGTGGAACCTGTTCATCGAATGGTGTTCCTCTCGCAGAGAGGACCCCCAAAGATGTTCAATAGGGTCAGTGCTTTCCTTCTTGCAGCAAGGGTTGGAGTGAAGGCTGTCTCCCTCCACCCTCGAAGTACATGCTGCCGCTATTTCAGCATATCACGACCACATAGATGGCAAAACAGTAGGAAAGCATGACCTGGTCATCAGATTCCTTAGGGGGGCGAGATGATTAAATCCCCCCTCCATACCCTCCATACCATACCCTAAATGGTACCCTCCATACTTTCCCTGGTGGAGCCGTTGCAATCAGCAGACTTAAAGCTTCTCTCCATGAAGACTTTTCTGCTGGCTGCATTGGCCTCTGTCAAGAGGGTAGGGGACCTGCAAGCATTTTCGGTCGACAAATCGTGCCTAGAGTTCGGGCCGGGTGACAACCACGTTGTACTAAGGGAACAAGGGTTACCCTATGTAACCGAGACGTTCTCTGAGAGGCGGGAACGAGACATTGCGTAGCTAATGCTACGGGAACTCCTCCCTTCTCCACTTTTGTTGAAATCTTATGGGCTAACCCCAGCTTAGAACAGCTGGCCAATTGTTGTGAAGTATGCAAATACTGATGCAAATACTGGGCAGTATAAAATACATGGACGTGACAATTGCATCAGAATCACGACTGAACGCTTGCACAGCTGATCGAACAGCGAACACGGCAGCTAACGCAATGTCTCGTTCCTGCCTTTCAGGAAACCGAGGTTACGATAGTAACCGGAGACGTTCCCTTTCGAGAGCGGTAACTTCTACATTGCGTCAGCTATGACGCTGCGGGAACTGTATAAAATCCCACTGTGAGAGTAGACAAGATAAGCCCTGAGAAAAAGGGGCCAAGCTACACAGCCATAGAAGAGACAAGACAGTCAGCCAATAGCCGTGCTGCTACAAGTGCTTGCATCTAATAGGCGGAATTAGACCAATGAGACATCAGCTCTGACCCTATCAAAATTTGCATTTACAAACACAATGAAAGCAAAGGTTGCACTGAACCAGGGCAGACACAACACAATAAGCACTCAAGCTTGAAAGTAAACACAGTGTCAACGGCGGTAGCGGTAACAACTGTATTAAGCACTAGTAGCCATATACACAGAGTCAACAGAATAGTGGTAACCACTGCGTACGGCTAGAATAGTTCACAATACATCAGTAAGGAACTCACCGAAAGCCCTTGAGACACCACAGATGATACATCCAGATTGTAAAATCTGGTGAAGGTGTTCTGAGAAGACTAGCCAACAGCAAGACATAAATCCTGGATAGACATACCTCTAGAACAGGCCCACGAAGGGGCAAAAGTCCTCGTCAAAAGAGCCCATATGTTAGGGGGACAAACCTTCCTCTGGCACGCGTTAGCCAGCGCTACAGCATCCACATTCCAACGAGAAACTCTCTGTTTTGAGACAGTTCATGTCTTTCCCTTAGTACAGCAACCAAAGCACACGAAAAGCTGGCCCGACTAAAGGAAGGCGGCTGCGCGATTCACATACATCCACAAAGCCCTGACAGGGCAAACAGCGCTCTGAGTGTCAGCATCACGCAGGGATGACAGCTCAGCAGAGAAGCGGGCAGAGAAACATCCTGTGCTTTGAAAGGTGTAACGTAGCCCCGTCTCGGCCGGAGAGTAACACTGCAGTTGCCGTGTCCAAAATAGATAATATTACAGTATAGAAATAGAAATATCATAATATCACATTCAACAACTGTGAATAGACGTATTCGGATCAGAATAGCTGGTTTCTCTGAATAATACAGGGCAGCACAACAGCATAATAACATATCAGTATGTACATAAGCACAGTGTCATCAGCCGAAGCGGAAACAACGACAACAACTGTGATTAGCAAAAATTTGAAACTTAGTGCATTATGAGTATTCTCTAGCCGTTGAGTGTACATCAGTTGGACACTCATTAGTGTTGTGCATTATGAGATTGAATGAGTGCACTCGATAACATCCACTATGGTTTTGGATACTGACATACACTAACATCCGAACATACTAGCAACATGCCAGTTCATGCTAGCAATGTGTTAAAACATGTAAGCAATGTGCTAAAACATATTGGCAACATGCTAACTCATGTTAGCAATGTGTTAAATCCTGTTATCATGCTAAAACATGCTAGCAACATGCTAGCTCATGCTAGCAATGTACTAAATCATGTTAGCAACATGTTAATTCATGTTAACAATGTGCTAATTGTATCAACATGTATTAATGTTATCAACTAATGTTAACAACATGCTAAAACATACACGTCTAGTATTGTTAAATGCATGTTAACAGTCTAAAACATGTTATCAACATGTTAATTAATCCTAGCTATATGTTAAAACATATTAATTCATATTAGCAATGTGTTAAATCATGCTAACAATGTGTTAAAACATACTAATTCATGCTATCAAAATTCAAATTAATGCTAACAATGTGTTAAAAATGTTGTGAGGGGGGAGAGGGAAACATCTGCAATGTTTTTTAAATGCAGCAATTGTCACGGCTCCACCAGATCTACAGACTCCACCCACTTTCACTCTCCCCTGATTACTAATCACCACACCTGTACCTCGTCACCTGTTCACTATATACATTCACTTGCACCACTCTTCATTGTCTGATCTCGTCTTTCCATGGACACACAGACTCTACCTCGATCCTTACCTGTTCTACTTACCTGCCATCCTCGTCTTCCGATCCCGTTCCACGAACCTGCTAATATTGTCAGTGACTTTCAACCACGTCTGTCATCAGCCTCGTTTCGTTCTCTACCTATGAAGGACAATACTGTTATTCATCAGCTAAGTTCCATTCCACTATCTTCATTGTGTTCAACTCACCATTTACATCTGCTGGTTTCCGTGCTTCTGTTCATAATAGACTTCAGTTACATTATACTCACCTGTCTGCTTGACAGCAATAGACCTGAAGGACGTGTACTTTGATGTCTCGATTTTACTCTGACACAGACCGTTCCTGCGTTTTGATTTTGAGGGTCGAGCATATCAGTACAAGGCTTTGGGCTGTCCCTGTCTCCCCACTGCTTTACCAAAGTCATGGATGCTACCCCTACCCTGCTCAGGTTGGCATTCACATCTTGAACTATCTCGATGACTGGCTCATTCTAGCTAACTCTCGGGGTCAGTTATGCGAGCACTGGGACCTGGTGCTCAGGCACCTCAACCATCTGGGGTTCCGGGTCAACTGAGAAAAGACCGTCTGTTTTCTCGGTATGGAGTTGGACTCTGTCCAACCAACGGTTACGCACAGTTGAATTTTTAAGTTCACATTACTTTAAAAAAATGAGGAAACTGGTTGCCCTTAAAAATGTAAGTAAATTCAACTTATCCGGGTTAACAGTATGGCTGTGTCTTCCCACCATAAACCAAAGACAAATGCACTTTACTTGACGCACAACACACAAGTACATTTGTCGGGAGGGCACATATTTTCCTAAGTTGGCCTAATATTATAATATCTGTTCAGTTTATAAATTTTAGGTAGTGTAATCCCGTCTTTACTTGCTCAGCGATGTTCTCTTCAAACGGTTGCTTTATGGGAATCCCCACTATTGTACAACAACAAATTGTTTTGAATAAATGAAGAAGCATTTTAAATGTAAAACACTTACACTTCAATATTTTTTTTAGGTTCAAGAAAAGACACAGAACTTGAGGCGAAAAAGCAAAATCAGATAAAAGGTGAACAAGTGGAATCTAAAAAACAGAAACGAGCGGAAAACCTGGTAAGAGAAGAAGAGGAGAAACTGCGAAGAGAAGAAGCAGAGAGACAGAATCAAGAGGAAAAACTAAGAAGAGAAGAAGAGGAGAGACAGACAGGAGAGACAGAGACAGGAGAAGAGGAGAAACATAGAGGAGAAGAAGAGGAGAGACAGACAGGAGAGACAGAGACAGGAGAAGAGGAAAAACATAGAGGAGAAGAAGAGGAGAGACAGAAAGAAGAGGAGAAACATAGAGGAGAAGAAGAGGAGAGACAGTTTCGAGAGGAAAAACATAGAGGAGAAGAAGAGGAGAGACAGTTTCGAGAGGAAAAACATAGAGGAGAAGAAGAGGAGAGACCGTTTCGAGAGGAAAAACATAGAGGAGAAAAAGAGGAGAGACAGTTTCGAGAGGAAAAACATAGAGGAGAAGAAGAGGAGAGACAGAATGAAGAGGAGAAACATAGAGGAGAAGAAGAGGAGAGACAGTTTCGAGAGGAAAAACATAGAGGAGAAGAAGAGGAGAGACAGTTTCGAGAGGAAAAACATAGAGGAGAAGAAGAGGAGAGACAGAATGAAGAGGAGAAACATAGAGGAGAAGAAGAGGAGAGACAGAATGAAGAGGAGAAACCTAGAGGAGGAGAAGAGGAGAGACAGAATGAAGAGGAGAAACATAGAGGAGAAGAAGAGGAGAGACAGAATGAAGAGGAGGAACATAGAGGAGAAGAAGAGGAGAGACAGAATAAAGAGGAGAAACATAGAGGAGAAGAAGAGGAAAGACAGAATAAAGAAGAGAAATATAGAGGAGAAGAAGAGGAAAGACAGAATAAAGAAGAGAAACATAGAGGAGAAGAAGAGGAAAGACAGAATAAAGAAGAGAAACATAGAGGAGAAGAAGAGGAAAGACAGAATAAAGAGGAGAAACCTAGAGGAGGAGAAGAAGAGGAGAGACCGAATGAAGAGGAGAAACATAGAGGAGAAGAAGAGAAGAGACAAAATAAAGAGGAGAAACCTAGAGGAGGAGGAGAGGAGAGACAGAATAAAGAGGAGAAACCTAGAGGAGGAGGAGAAGAGGAGAGACAGAATGAAGAGGACAAACATAGAGGAGGAGAAGAAGAGGAGAGACCGAATGAAGTGGAGAAACATAGAGGAGAAGAAGAGGAGAGACAGAATAAAGAGGAGAAACCTAGAGGAGAAGAAGAGGAAAGACAAAATAAAGAGGAGAAACCTAGAGGAGGAGGAGAGGAGAGACAGAATAAAGAGGAGAAACCTAGAGGAGGAGGAGAAGAGGAGAGACAGAATGAAGAGGACAAACATAGAGGAGAAGAAGAAGAGGAGAGACCGAATGAAGTGGAGAAACATAGAGGAGAAGAAGAGGAGAGACAGAATAAAGAGGAGAAACCTAGAGGAGAAGAAGAGGAGAGACAGAATAAAGAGGAGAAACATAGAGGAGAAGAAGAGGAAAGACAGAATAAAGAGGAGAAACCTAGAGGAGGAGAAGAAGAGGAGAGACCGAATGAAGAGGAGAAACATAGAGGAGAAGAAGAGGAGAGACAAAATAAAGAGGAGAAACCTAGAGGAGGACAAGAAGAGGAGAGACAGAATGAAGAGGAGAAACCTAGAGGAGGAGAAGAGGAGAGACAGAATAAAGAGGAGAAACCTAGAGGAGGAGAAGAAGAGGAGAGACAGAATGAAGAGGAGAAACCTAGAGAAGAAGAAGAGGAGAGACAGAATAAAGAGGAGAAACCTAGAGCAGGAGAAGAAGAGGAGAGACAGAATGAAGAGGAGAAACCTAGAGGACAAGAAGAGGAGAGACAGAATAAAGAGGAGAAACATAGAGGAGGAGAAGAGGAGAGACAGAATGAAGAGGAGAAACCTAGAGGAGGACAAGAAGAGGAGAGACAGAATGAAGAGGAGAAACATAGAGAAGGAGAAGAGGAGAGACAGAATGAAGAGGAGAAACATAGAAGAGGAGAAGAGGAGAGACTGAATGAAGAGGAGAAACCTAGAGGAGGACAAGAAGAGGAGAGACAGAATGAAGAGGAGAAACATAGAGGAGGAGAAGAGGAGAGACAGAATAAAGAGGAGAAACCTAGAGGAGGAGAAGAGGAGAGACAGAATAAAGAGGAGAAACCTAGAGGAGGAGAAGAAGAGGAGAGACAGAATGAAGAGGAGAAACCTAGAGGAGAAGAAGAGGAGAGACAGAATGAAGAGGAGAAACATAGAGGAGAAGAAGAGGAGAGACAGAATAAAGAGGAGAAACCTAGAGGAGGACAAGAAGAGGAGAGACAGAATGAAGAGGAGAAACATAGAGGAGGAGAAGAGGAGAGACAGAATGAAGAGGAGAAACCTAGAGGAGGACAAGAAGAGGAGAGACAGAATGAAGAGGAGAAACATAGAGGAGGAGAAGAGGAGATACAGAATGAAGAGGAGAAACCTAGAGGAGGACAAGAAGAGGAGAGACAGAATGAAGAGGAGAAACATAGAGAAGGAGAAGAGGAGAGACAGAATGAAGAGGAGAAACCTAGAGGAGGAGAAGAGGAGAGACAGAATAAAGAGGAGAAACATAGAGGAGGAGAAGAAGAGGAGAGACAGAATAAAGAGGAGAAACCTAGAGGAGAAGAAGAGGAGAGACAGAATGAAGAGGAGAAACATAGAGGAGGAGAAGAGGAGAGACAGAATGAAGAGGAGAAACCTAGAGGAGAAGAAGAGGAGAGACAGAATGAAGAGGAGAAACATAGAGGAGAAGAAGAGGAGAGACAGAATAAAGAGGAGAAACCTAGAGGAGGACAAGAAGAGGAGAGACAGAATGAAGAGGAGAAACATAGAGGAGGAGAAGAGGAGAGACAGAATGAAGAGGAGAAACCTAGAGGAGGACAAGAAGAGGAGAGACAGAATGAAGAGGAGAAACATAGAGGAGGAGAAGAGGAGATACAGAATGAAGAGGAGAAACCTAGAGGAGGACAAGAAGAGGAGAGACAGAATGAAGAGGAGAAACATAGAGAAGAAGAAGAGGAGAGACAGAATGAAGAGGAGAAACCTAGAGGAGGAGAAGAGGAGAGACAGAATAAAGAGAAGAAACCTAGAGGAGGACAAGAAGAGGAGAGACAGAATGAAGAGGAGAAACACAGAGGAGAAGAAGAGGAGAGACAGAATAAAGAAGAGAAACCTAGAGCAGGAGAAGAAGAGGAGAGACAGAATGAAGAGGAGAAACCTAGAGGACAAGAAGACGAGAGACAGAATGAAGAGGAGAAACATAGAGGAAGAGAAGAGGAGAGACAGAATGAAGAGGAGAAACCTAGAGGAGGACAAGAAGAGGAGAGACAGAATGAAGAGGAGAAACATAGAGGAGGAGAAGAAGAGAGACAGAATGAAGAGGAGAAACCTAGAGGAGGACAAGAAGAGGAGAAACATAGAGAAGGAGAAGAGGAGAGACAGAATGAAGAGGAGAAACCTAGAGGAGGAGAAGAGGAGAGACAGAATAAAGAGAAGAAACCTAGAGGAGGACAAGAAGAGGAGAGACAGAATGAAGAGGAGAAACACAGAGGAGGAGAAGAGGAGAGACAGAATAAAGAGAAGAAACACAGAGGAGAAGAAGAGGAGGGACAGAATAAAGAGGAGAAACCTAGAGGAGGAGGAGAAGAAGAGGAGAAACCTAGAGGAGAAGAAGAGGAGAGACAGAATGAAGAGGAGAAACATAGAGGAGGAGAAGAAGAGGAAAGACAGAATGAAGAGGAGGAACATAGAGGAGGAGAAGAGGAGAGACAGAATGAAGAGGAGAAACATAGAGGAGGAGAAGAAGAGGAGAGAGAGAATGAAGAGGAGAAACCTAGAGGAGAAGAAGAGGAGAGACAGAATGAAGAGGAGAAACAAAGAGGAGAAGAAGAAGAGGAGAGACAGAATGAAGAGGAGAAACATAGAGAAGAAGAAGAGGAGAGACAGAATAAAGAGGAGAAACCTAGAGGAGGAGAAGAAGAGGAGAGACAGAATGAAGAGAAACCTAGAGGAGGAGAAGAAGAGGAGAGACGGAATGAAGAGGAGAAACATAGAGGAGAAGAAGAGGAGAGACAGAATGAAGAGGAGGAACATAGAGGAGAAGAAGATGAGAGACAGAATAAAGAGGAGAAACCTAGAGGAGGAGAAGAGGAGAAACAGAATAAAGAGGAGAAACCTAGAGGAGGAGGAGAAGAAGAGGAGAAACCTAGAGGAGAAGAAGAGGAGAGACAGAATGAAGAGGAGAAACATAGAGGAGGAGAAGAAGAGGAAAGACAGAATGAAGAGGAGGAACATAGAGGAGGAGAAGAGGAGAGACAGAATGAAGAGGAGAAACATAGAGGAGGAGAAGAAGAGGAGAGACAGAATGAAGAGGAGAAACAAAGAGGAGAAGAAGAAGAGGAGAGACAGAATGAAGAGGAGAAACATAGAGGAGAAGAAGAAGAGGAGAGACAGAATGAAGAGAAACCTAGAGGAGGAGAAGAAGAGGAGAGAAGGAATGAAGAGGAGGAACATAGAGGAGGAGAAGAAGAGGAGAGACAGAATAAAGAGGAGAAACCTAGAGGAGGAGAAGAAGAGGAGAGACGGAATGAAGAGGAGAAACATAGAGGAGAAGAAGAGGAGAGACAGAATGAAGAGGAGGAACATAGAGGAGGAGAAGAGGAGAGACAGAATAAAGAGGAGAAACACAGAGGAGAAGAAGAAGAGGAGAGACAGAATGAAGAGGAGAAACCTAGAGGAGAAGAAGAGGAGAGACAGAATGAAGAGGAGGAACATAGAGGAGGAGAAGAGGAGAGACAGAATAAAGAGGAGAAACCTAGAGGAGGACAAGAAGAGGAGAGACAGAATAAAGAGGAGAAACCTAGAGGAGAAGAAGAGGAGAGACAGAATAAAGAGGAGAAACACAGAGGAGAAGAAGAAGAGGAGAGACAGAATGAAGAGGAGAAACCTAGAGGAGAAGAAGAGGATAGACAGAATGAAGAGGAGAAACATAGAGGAGAAGAAGAGGGGAGACAGAATGAAGAGGAGAAACCTAGAGGAGGAGAAGAAGAGGAGAGACAGAATGAAGAGGAGGAACATAGAGGAGGAGAAGAAGAGGAGAGACAGAATGAAGAGGAGAAACATAGAGGAGAAGAAGAGGAGAGACAGAATAAAGAGGAGAAACCTAGAGGAGAAGAAGAGGAGAGACAGAATAAAGAGGAGAAACACAGAGGAGAAGAAGAAGAGGAGAGACAGAATGAAGAGGAGAAACATAGAGGAGAAGAAGAGGAGAGACAGAATAAAGAGGAGAAACATAGAGGAGAAGAAGAGGGGAGACAGAATGAAGAGGAGAAACCTAGAGGAGGAGAAGAAGAGGAGAGACAGAATGAAGAGGAGGAACATAGAGGAGGAGAAGAAGAGGAGAGACAGAATGAAGAGGAGAAACATAGAGGAGAAGAAGAAGAGGAGAGACAGAATGAAGAGGAGAAACATAGAGGAGAAGAAGAGGGGAGACAGAATGAAGAGGAGAAACCTAGAGGAGGAGAAGAAGAGGAGAGACAGAATGAAGAGGAGAAACATAGAGGAGAAGAAGAGGAGAGACAGAATGAAGAGGAGGAACATAGAGGAGGAGAAGAAGAGGAGAGACAGAATGAAGAGGAGAAACATAGAGGAGAAGAAGAAGAGGAGAGACATAGAGGAGAAGAAGAGGGGAGACAGAATGAAGAGGAGAAACCTAGAGGAGGAGAAGAAGAGGAGAGACAGAATGAAGAGGAGAAACATAGAGGAGAAGAAGAGGAGAGACAGAATGAAGAGGAGGAACATAGAGGAGGAGAAGAAGAGGAGAGACAGAATAAAGAGGAGAAACCTAGAGGAGAAGAAGAGGAGAGACAGAATAAAGAGGAGAAACACAGAGGAGAAGAAGAAGAGGAGAGACAGAATGAAGAGGAGAAACCTAGAGGAGAAGAAGAGGATAGACAGAATGAAGAGGAGAAACATAGAGGAGGAGAAGAAGAGGAGAGACAGAATAAAGAGGAGAAACATAGAGGAGAAGAAGAGGGGAGACAGAATGAAGAGGAGAAACCTAGAGGAGGAGAAGAAGAGGAGAGACAGAATGAAGAGGAGGAACATAGAGGAGGAGAAGAAGAGGAGAGACAGAATGAAGAGGAGAAACATAGAGGAGAAGAAGAAGAGGAGAGACAGAATGAAGAGGAGAAACATAGAGGAGAAGAAGAGGGGAGACAGAATGAAGAGGAGAAACCTAGAGGAGGAGAAGAGGAGAGACCGAATGAAGAGGAGAAACCTAGAGGAGGAGAAGAGGATAGACAGAATGAAGAGGAGAAACCTAGAGGAGGAGAAGAAGAGGAGAGACAGAATGAAGAGGAGAAACCTAGAGGAGAAGAAGAGGAGAGACAGAATAAAGAGGAGAAACATAGAGGAGGAGAAGAAGAGGAGAGACAGAATAAAGAGGAGAAACCTAGAGGAGAAGAAGAGGAGAGACAGAATAAAGAGGAGAAACCTAGAGGAGAAGAAGAGGAGAGACAGAATGAAGAGAAACCTAGAGGAGGAGAAGAGGAGAGACAGAATGAAGAGGAGAAACATAGAGGAGAAGAAGAGGAGAGACAGAATAAAGAGGAGAAACTAAGAGAAAAAGAGAGACAGAATGAAGAGAAGAAACTAAGAAGAGAAAAAGAGAGACAGAAACTAGCGGAAAAACTGAGAAGAGAAGAAGAACAAAAACCAAAAGGTAAATGTCAAGTCAAGTCACCTTTATTTCTATAGTGCTTTATAGAATACAGATTGTTTGAAAACCGATTTGGCTTATCACAATGCTTATCGCAAATGCTGTGATTATTTGTAATGCGCAGCTTGTCAGTGATGTACGGCTCAGTAAACGCTGCTCACTCTGAAAGCACTGTGAGTTTGAGTCGCTTATAACGTGCATTTGAAAAAACAACACGCATCAAACATCTTTCCAAACATGAGAAGCATTTATGAGCCTCTAGTCCAACAACAGACAACATTTAATAACATGCATTTACTCCAAACACACTTCATAACGACAGCTGAGCTCCTCCTTCTGTAAGATGATGTGGCTTCTTAAACAGAATAGGGCAGTTGTGTGTTTATTAGCCATGTTTAATTATTCAGCATGCTGTTGTTACCCTGCCTGTCTGATGATTCCTGTCGTGAGTCTGCCTGCCTAGCCAAGTCTAGCCCAGGGGGGCAGGGTTTCATATTATTTTGAAGTTTCCCCGGGCGCCGCCATTGGCTAGCGGACCATAACCTGCTGTTAGCATCCCATTGACTCCCATTCATTTTTGCGTCACTTTGACAGCGAATAACTTTACATCTGAGGCGTTTAAAGACTCCATTTGTCCATTATTTATTTCTAAAGAAACACGAAAATGTATAAAAGGCTCCATTACCTTGTATCGTACGTTATGGCCCCGTAGAAGCAGTTTTTGTAAAAATAGGCTAACGATTGCGTCATAACCACGCGACTCTCTGTCGCACAGTAGAGAGATTACAGTATGGACAGGAGGAGAAGCTCGCACGCAATCAGGGGGACGTGGAGGCAAAATGACAAAGTAATTAATCAGAATACTTAGCAAAAGTGTCTCCTGCTCCTGCTCATGGACAGCTCCTACTCACACTCTCCGTCTCTGCAAGTTTCGGAAGAGAATGATTCAGATTTCTCTCGGCACAGCTACTAGAAGACAGACAGGTTGCTCACATCACTTCTAATTGAGAGCTTCTAATTGACTTCACTTTTCTCCGCTGAATCCAATGGGGTCGCTGTGTCCAGTTTATATACTGTCTATGGTCTATGTTATGCGACTAAAACTTCTTCTCGCGATAAGTAAATACAAAAACCATGATAACGGACGTTGGTAGGTTTATGTACTATATCCCAGCCACTGCATTAGCCATTGTTATTAATGGAAGGAGATGTGTGTGACCCTTATTATACTGTGAGCGGCTCATATGAGGAGTTTCTGGGTGTTTCTCCCTCATTTCTGCTGTGAGGTCTTGATTGTGGCATTTATTTGAGGTTTAGAATCCATTATTCCTGTAATTATTTTGTCTTATATGAGTTTAATAAAGAACTCTGTCTCGTATTCTGTCTAAACACACTGCGTCATCTACGTCAGCTGACCTATAAATGCGCACAAACTGTTTCCATCGCAGTTTTGCGAAATATTCCTTTTTCGGATTGCCTGAAAAAAACCCTTATGCGAGCAGAAAAACTTTTTTGCAATAAATGTGAGTTTTTGCGAAATTGACGTGTTTCCATTGGGCGTATTTTCAATTCGCAATTTCAATTTGCGCAATTTGAAGGGTAATGGAAACGCAGCTAGTGGCAAGGAACCCAAATTCCATCGGGTGACAGAATGGATGAAAAAACCTTGGGAGAAACAAGACTCAGTCGTGGGGCCAGTTCTCCTCTGGCCAACGTACGAACACGGTGTCATTATGATTCAGGTTGCATCAGAAGTCAGAACTCAAATTGGGATAGGTAGCATTAAAATATTCATCTAGTTCCTTTTGCTTGAAGATCAGATTCATCACACCAGTATGGAGCTGAAGCTGGCCATAGGGTCTGTGCAGAGAACCTGTGTTATACTTTTTTTTCTTATAGGAAGAAGGAGGTGGGACATTTAAAAGACTTTAATAAATAAATAAACACAAAATGAAAGTAAAGACAGCAGCCTCTCACGGATATAAATATGCTCTCTTACATAAAAAAACTAAACACAACATAAAGTCCAGGCCTGTTATCGCTCCTCCTTTTATGCTTCCGCTCCTCCGTGAGAGACATGAGACCGGTGCATCATGCAGGAATCGCTCATCATCAGTCACACCACCGGCCTTGCACCGTTCTCTCACAGCCCTCGGCCTCGTCCTACTTGCCACAACCTGCTTCCCGAACAAGGCTAGGAAGACTATTCCAGAGTTTTGGTGCTAAATAGGAGAAGGATCTACCGCCAGCAGTCGATTTTGATTTTGGCCAGAATTTTGAGATCGCAATAGACGGGAAGGACTATAATGCGTTAAGAGCTCGCTAAAGTACTGCGGAGCTAAACCATTTAGTGCTTTGTAAGTGATCAGCAATTTTTTTTAATTTATACGATGTTTAATAGGGAGCCAGTGCAGTGTTGACAGAACCGGGCTAATATGGTCATACTTCCTGGTTCTGGTAAGAACTCGAGCTGCTGCGTTTTGGACCAGCTGTAGTTTGTTTATTAAGCGTGCAGGGCACCCACCCATAATAGCATTACAATAATCTAGCCTTGAGGTCATGAACACATCAACTAATTGTTCCGCATTTTTCATTGAAAGCATATGACGTAATTTAGATATATTTTTAAGATGGAAAAATGCGGTTTTACAGATGTTAGTGTAGACTTGAAAATTAAGCTTTTCCCCCATTGTGGTTAAATCATGGAAGCAACACAAGTAATTTTGCCAAGAGATCACTTTTTTATTATTTTATGTCAGACCTAGGAGGGAAACTGACAAGTGACACGTATATGTTCAGTTTAGTTAATTTTCTGTCTTGTCTGTATTAGTTCTCATTAATTGCCATGGTGTCTGATTAGTCCAGCTGTTCCGGTTCAGTGTCCTCATTTACCATGTGTATATACTCCCTTTTCTATTCAGTCCTTTGTCGTTCATGTTGTTGTTTAACATAGTTGTTTCTGTTCTGCCTGAGTTCAATAAGTAAAGACTGTTTCACCCTCACCTTCGTCGTGTGCTTTCCACAACCACACCAACGTTCCAGAAGAACCGACCAAAAAAAAAAGAAAAAGAAAGAAAAAGAGAAAATAATCAGCATGGACTCACCAGCGATGCGTCTCCTCCTCCTCCCGGAAAACAGGAAGTATCTGGGGTACTTGGCCTGGATGCTTCGGAATGGTGGCCTCTCAAAGGTTGTTCCAGAACCAGAGCCGGAGGACTCCAAAGCTGTAATAGGAACCCAGTAATGGGCACAAAAAAAAAAATGTGTGGCCCTATTAAACAGAAGCAGAGTGAATACAAAAAGTTTAAAGTATAAATTAATATTTATTCAAACAAAATCATGAAAAATCCTAACCCAAATATAACATTAATGGAAAAATTAAACACCAAAAACATCCAAATTAGATTCAAAAGCAATAATGCCAAATGCAACATTTCCAAAAAATAGCTTCCTCAAAAAATACCAAAAAGAAAAAAAAAGGCAAATCAACAAAGTACAAAAAACCTGCAGCACTCAGGCAACACTCTCCACTGCAGCAAACAACACAGACTAACTGTTAGTGTTATGTTTCTTATAACTGTATATGTTAGCTCTCTATTTCATGCCTCCATTTAAAAGAGCATTAATATCAAATCACTTTGTAAAATTGATTTTGAAGGAAACGTTGGATTAAGAAATCAGGGGGCCACATGCTATCTGAATTCAGTGCTGCAGACACTTTTCATGACAGAAGATTTCAGAAATACTGTGAGAAATACAGAAATAAGGTGAGATTTGTTTTTTATTGTATTGGAGATCATTAATGCTGCTGAATAAAATTTCCAGTTATTACATCGCTCTGTTTTACAGGGTCAATCCAATTGATTTTCATATTGCACAATTGTTCACGGATTTAAAGTCTAGAAGGAAAAGCGTCGCCACCACTGAGAGAATCACAGATGTACTTAATGTTAATGGTAGGGTTTGTATTTGTCATTCACACATAGAATTTTGAAATGAAAATGTGATAATTTTAATGGTGAATTTAGTGTTGACACTGGAAAAAGAATGGTGTTATTCTATCATTTACTTCTCTAAAGGTGTGAATATTATTTCATCAGTTTATGAGCAGCAGGATGCAGCAGAATATTTCCAGAAGATAATGAACATGGTGCATCCAGAGATGTCTAAGGTGATCAGATCCTACAAATTATTCAAATTTCTATTGAAAGTGTTTCGGCTAGATTGTGTTTGATATAACTGGGCTGATGTTGAAAAATAAGGGACACTGTAAATCTTTAGACATGTAGTCTATTGTTATGGATGAAATGGTGAAAGACATCTTTTCATTAAAAATCCATTTAAAAACATGCTCTGCAAATAATAAGCACAGATTAATGTCAGTTTCCACAAACATGTTTTCAGGTATTCCAGGGAGAGTTGGAGCACAACACCATGTGTAAAAATCCAGGAAAGGAGCATCCACTTGTGACGCGTCATGAATCCTTTTACATTTTTCCCATCTGTATGGAAACGTATGGCGTGGATTCTACCATAAACATGGTAAGCATTTTCAGTCAAGTCAGCTTTATTTATATAGCGCTGTTTACAATACAGATTGTATCAAAGCCGCTTTACTGTAATAACAGGAAATTAATGCAACAAAGTTTGTCTCTGCAGATCTAGAAGAAAATAGCATCATAGTCCATCTTAACCCTTAAGTTCAGTGATGGTTCATTTCATTTGTAAAAAAAGTTATTGATTTAGTTAATTTATCTATACAGCCGCTCTGGAGAAAACAGTGATGTCATCGCCCAACTCAGTTCAGTTCTTATATAATGGTGTCAATGCAGGAGATCAATAATATTGTAGAATATTATACAATATATTCAGAGCGGTGACACTCACATGTCACTTCTATAAACTTCACTGTCCAACATATTACGGAACTTGTTGATATAATATTTATTCAGACATTACACATTCAACAGTATCAATAATCAGATGTCCAATTAAAAGTTTGTATTCATCTTTTAATATTTGGATTCTAGTAAAAAAAAAGATCTTTATAAAAAAAAAAACAATTACAACCAGCACTGTTTATTGTATTTCAGCAAAGCTGTTTTGACTCATATTTTGAACCAATCAAGACATGTGAGGACGACCAAGTGAAATGTCCAACTTGCAAAGAGCTGGTGGACACAGAAATAGTGAGTTTTTTTTTTTTTTTAGCTTAATATATGAAATGTTTTACTTCACACTGACTTGGACATAACATTTATTTCCCCCCTACATGTATTGCAATGTAATAAGCAATAGAATAATAGAATTTAAATTATTTGCCTATACATTTTTGTAGAGCAGAACCAGTCACACAGATGATGATTTATAATTGAGGATGGTTGATTACTTAAACATATAATTATAATAAACTGTTCTCTCTGTGCTTTTTCTTTTTTCATTTTTAGAAATGTAGTATATATAAACTCCCTCCAGTTCTGGTTGTGCAGCTGGAGAGATTTCAACTGGATTATTACACCATGAATTACAAGAAAAACAACTCTACAGTGGAAATTCAGTTCCAGTTATCAGTAAAAGTATGTTGAATTTGTGAATTATATGAGGGATTAAAAAATGCTATTAAAAATTTAAAGAAAACAAGTAGAGTATGTCCTGCCATAAATCATGTGTTCAGTATGTCAGCTGTTCGGTTTAAAGGGATAATTCACTCAAAGCCTAATGAAGAAGTAAAGGTTTTCACCAGCGATTGCACTCAAACATACAGTACACTGTAAAACCTTGCTGTAAAAACGGCCAGATTCTGACAGTAACATACTGTCAGTAATATTAAAACAGTAATATGTTGTAGGAAGCAATGTCTAGGCAATATTAAAAGGTTGAAAGTCGACACTGAGAGACTTTGTCTGAAGTCACACCCTATACCATCATCCACTATTCCCTATTGGTTTATCAAAGTCCATCCAATAAAGGGAATGAAAACACATGAGTGAATTCAGACACTGATGAACACCTGCTGATAACAAGCAGAATCACTGAAGGAAAGAGAAACAACAAGAACAAAAAAGACTGACTTCCAGCCACAGACTTAGATGAAATCAACTGAAGAGAAAAGACATTAAATCTCTCAAGATCTGATTAAACAACTGCACAAACAGCATCACTAGCTTCACTTATTACTAACCAGACTGACTTTATTTCTGTCACATGTCAACAGAAGTTCTTATTGAGAATTAACTGAGGTTTAGATGTTAATGTTTTATTGAAAATGTCCTCAAAACAATCCTTGGAATAGCCTTCTAACACAAAAATCAGTCAGACTTGGCCAACAGGCTATTGCCTATTGTCTAGCCCTGAAATAAAAGAAACGGAGAATACAAAATACAACTGATCTTTTTGTGAAAATCTAAAGCTCCTGATATAATAATAAACAGACTGAAGTATTAGCTATTTTTCGAAAGTAGCCTATTCTGAATTTGTCTTTCTATAGAGTTATTTATGTTCAGTGTTTAGCTTTATTGGGAAATTGCTTTGAGAATAGCATGATTTTTTATGTAAAAAGTGCATTCACAATTTAAATTGTGCCCTAACAATAAAAGCAAACTTTTTTGTGTGTTTTATTAGAAGGTTTGAAGATTTTCATTGTCAATAACTCTTTTGTTAAGGACTGTGCATTATACAGTATGTGGTAAAAAAGTGTTCAGAACATGAACCAGTAACTTTTATGTGGAGAGCATGAGGGGGACCAGCACAATATTACACAGGTTTTAATGTTGTGGCTGATTGGTGAATGTGTTTAAAAAGAAAAACTCTATGTTTTACTAATCTGTGTTATTTATTATGGTCACATTCACTCATTCAATTGTTTGTTCACTTTTTAATTAGTTATTTTTTATTAGTTAATTAATTATGTCTTTACATCACAACGGCTTTAAAAATGATTTACACAAAAAGCCATTCTGCTCATGATAAGGCTTAATGTGTGAAAGCAACAAATAAGTGTCATTCTGTGTTTC
Source organism: Squalius cephalus (assembly GCF_949319135.1). Classification (NCBI taxonomy): domain Eukaryota; kingdom Metazoa; phylum Chordata; class Actinopteri; order Cypriniformes; family Leuciscidae; genus Squalius; species Squalius cephalus. The sequence goes on from NC_137135.1 coordinate 36,411,276, forward strand.
CTCAGGATGGCCGTGGAGCTCAACACAAGTATGATTTGTTTGCTGTGGTGAAACATATTGGATCCTTCCATGGTGGCCATTATTATGCTGTCATCAAGTCATTTGAGGATCATCAGTGGTATGAGTTTAATGACAGCTCTGTACGCAAGGTGAACTGTTTTTGATATTTGGCTAAAATGAATCCTTATATTCAATATGTATTTGGTTATACTTTACAATAAGTTGCCATTTGTTAACTTGAACTTTTTTTGTTAATCATACTTGATATTTATTTTATTTACCACAGTTAAAGGAATAGTTCCCTTAAAATGAAAATAACGTCATCAATATACTTACCCTCAAGTTCTTTCAAACCTGTATGAACTTCTTTCTTCTGCTGAACACAAAAGAAGATATTTTGAAGGATGTCAGTAAACAGACACTTGATGGTCCTCATTGACTTCCATAGTATTTTCTTTCCTACTATGGAAGTCAATGGGGTCCATCAACTGTCTGGTTACCAAATCAGAGTAAAGACCCTTACCCATGGTAACATGACTGTAATTACTGCTATTGCTTGGTCACCACATAACAAATATATCAATGGATGCAATTCATTATTTGCAATTGCATTATATCATAACGGTGATACGTCCGTGATTTTAATGTGATATGGCTCAGCTTGTCAGTTAACTACGGCTCTTTGTAGTAAATGCCGCTCCATCTGAAAGCAGGAGATGGCGATTTACTACTAATCAAGGAACCGGCTTTACTGACGAGATGCGGATAACAATCTCACGATTTAAATCGCCCAGCCCTAGTAGTCGCAGCTCTTGCGACTGATTAGTTTATAATTTGATTGTGATAGATTTCATTTTGTCGTATAGTACCTTTGGACATTATGATCCTTAGGAACAAAGCAGAATCCTACGGAGCCCCTAAAGAGACATGTGGAAGACGTGGTAGAATAAAATATATTTCAAAGTTTCTCGTGAAAATTTTAACATTTTGGTTTCGTCGCTAACTGCTGAATTCGTCGCTAACTGTAATCAACTGCGGACGAGTTGATTACTGCCCCCAGGAAGACGATGCATTGGCTGGGGGACAGCGAGCTCTTGTTCAAATCAGATTCGAAACCCCAGACTTTCTAGATGTCTGAGGAGAAGAGACCTGTGCGCACACAGTTCCTCTTTCGATTGGGCTAAGAGCAGCCAATCATCAAGGTAATTCAGGACGTGAACTTCCCTTTGCCTCAGGGGAGAGAGCTGCATCCACGCGTTTCATAAAGGTGCATGGAGCTAGAGATGGTCCGAATAGTAGGACTGAATATTTATAAGTCACCCCCTGAAACATGAATCTCAAGAACGGTCTGTGATGGGAAGCTATTGGGAGATGAAAGTATGCGTCCTTCGTATCCACTGATAAAAACCAATCCCCTTCATAGTTAGCATTGTGAATGGCCATCTTATCAGCGTGCGATTCATAAATTACAGGTCCTTTTGAGGAAATAGCGTCTGCAACAGCCTGACTCGCTGTGGGCTGCGGGGACCTTTTCCACCACGCCCTTTGCTAACAGAATCTGACATAAGAGTTGGCTTCCGAAACCAATATTTAAGTCACACCCCCCAAAAAGGGGGGGGGGGGGGGTGCGGTGTTATTGGTCTGCGAGCAAACTGGTGAATTGCTTCCCAAGCCTGGCTGTCAACCATGGTGAGGGCCGCTGAACAGGAGAAAAGCACGATGAGTTCCAAGTTCTGCCGAGGATTTGCTGAGTCTGTCTCTTTAAGCAGCGGGTGGTAGGAGTCATTGCACAGCCGATAGAGACATTGGGTCCTATTTTAAGGATCTAAGGACCCCCCCAATACAGTACAACTGCACATTTTAGAGTGGCCTTTTATTGTGGCCAGGCTAAGGCACACCTGTGTAATAATCATGCTGTCTAATCAGCATATTGATATGCTACACCTGTGAGGTCAGGGCTGGATTATCCATAGACGGGATTGGGTGAGTGCCCTGGGGCACCAGCCAATAGGGGGGCACCAAATGATTTAGAGAATGACTAAACCTTTAAAATAGTTGTTTTGTATTATCTTGCTGGAAGAGATGCAGATACAAAATGAACAGTTAATGATACAATATATACAGAGAAAATATAAAATATATGCATATAAAGAATAGCGATTGGGTCAGGTCACAGTGGATTTGCGCCCTCCCCCCAGAGTGGAGCCCGCCAATACTATTAAATTCAAAATGGATAGGCAGCATCAGATTAGCGGTTGTGCGAAACGTAAATTAAAAAAGAGAAAATATCACGCCACATAGCTACCCTTCAAAAAGTATCAGCAATATCAATTTTTTGCTTCGAAATCGAGAAAAGACAGAGACATCGATCGGCATCACCAGCAGAAGGCACGAAATAACTAATGTTGTGATCAAAGGTGGTAACACAAAGTCAAGAAAAAGTTGTTCTGCTAAAGGTACGTGTTTCTACTTGAAACTGCGGTCTTCCGACCTTTTACTATCATGTCAATTGATTTTGATTAATATGCACAAGGGAGAGAGAGCAAGACAGCGCTCAACGTGTTGTTTGAAGACATTAGAGTGTGCGCGCATGGCCGGGGCTCTCTCTGCTCGTTATGCGCACTGTCTGCGAATATTCTACATCACTCACCGATCAAATAAGACTTTGGCAGGACAAAATGTTGCTTTGGCGGGCGCAAAAAAAAATTCAATGCAGGAAAACCCCTGACAAGGCTCGTAAATGTTGGCTGCGCTGTTTCTTACCTTGCTCTACATTGACTTCACTAGTTCCAGCTTCACCGTCACCACCTTTTTTAAAATATTTGTTTAGAAAATCTCTAATCTCTGAAGCCTTACTTTTATAATGCAGTGCAGCTGCACAGCGAGACCATCATAGCTGGCTGAAGCATGCTGATTGGCTGTACTGCGGCAACTGCACGAACCTATGGCGATTCAACAAGGACGCGCGGTCCAATCAGAGTGCTTGCCGCCTTGCTAGCCTTGAGCGCGCCAAAATGGGCATGGCTGAAGGGTATAAATTCAGTGAAATATCGCCATAGGACAGATTTAATCTCCTTCGGTGAAAAGAACTCACCTTGTCGCTGACCTTCTCCGGATTAAGAAGCCTCTCGCCGCCGAACAGCCCTTCAGCGGAACCGCTTCAGCGCCTGGCAGATTCCACGCCATCTGAGCTGATCACCGTTTCCCTGTGTCATCCGACGAGAAATATCCTTTATACGCTTTCTAAAAGAGCAGAGCGCGTTGTTGCAAATGCCGCTCCCCGTCTGTGAGACCTGCGGGATTCCCCTGCATGTATCTGACAGACACACTTGGTGTGCCGTCTGCCTCGGTCCTGAGCACGCCGAGGCAGCGCTCACTAAAGCCCGCCCATCTTCCGTCTCCGGCGCCCGTCGAGCCCGAAGGAAGAAACGGCGTGAGCAAAGATTTCACGAGTGCGGTGATTTGAGCGCATACACGCTGGGCCCTGTAAGGGTGGAATTCCTGCAGTGGTTCAAGCTGCAAGAACTGCCGAATGACTAAAGAAACGTTATTGGCAAGATGGTAGAAAACTGCACATTTCTTGTCTTTACCCACCCACTGCCACTTATACCAACGACGGAAATAAGTGCAGTTACAATAGCTTAATATTTGTGGGAGAGCGTTGCTATAGATAGTGACAATATTGTATTGCAATATGTAGCACTTCAAAGTCAATACCAAATCAAAACTAGTTAGTACATTAGTTGCAATTGAAAAGGTTTAATGACAAAATATGGTTATGGTTACACTTAAAATAGTTACAAAATAGATGTATGAAATGATGATAACTTATATTATTAATTGTACCCAGCATATATGAAAAAAGAGAGAGAGAGAGAGAGAGAGAGAGAGAGAGGCCCCAAGAAAGGGACCCAGAGAAGAAGATAGCCAGAGCATCAAAGAGGCAGAGCAACAGTTACAATCTTGTTTTATCCTTTCCTGACCATGTGACTAAAACCCAAATGTGAGACATTCAAACTGACCAATCAGATAATTGCACCTTCACCACTGTACTAAAGGTGTGACAATTCATCGACCCCCAAAGTACAAACATTTGGCCTGCAAGCCGAGATCACTATCAGCCCCTCTGTGCCTTAGGAACTCCAAATGGTCATTGTGGTGGGAAGAGGGGGGTAGTACAACAGTCAAGCAAATATCTTTGTTCATTTAAAATATCTTGGATTATTTTCAATCCTACAGCCCGTCCCCGCATGACTCACCCACACCAGATTCTGACACTTCAGGAGTGAGGTGCCTCTCACTGTTTGTAAAGAGCGATCAACGCCCCTCTCTCAAAGCGGCTGGCCTCGTCTCTTTCGGCTGATCAGCTCTCTCCTGATCGCTTCCTTCCCAAGCGCTCCAGCTCTGCATCACGCGCCCCAAGAGCACGCCGAGCCAGAGAAACCAGCGCTTCAGGTCCCACAGCCCCGCCCAGCGGCTGAGACCAAACAGCGCTTCAGACCAGCAAAACGTTACCCGCTCCCCAAAGCCAGGGCCCGCGGCTAAAGCTCACGCTGGATCATGAGCCTAAGAAGCCGTCCTAGCCGGGCGGAAAGAGGGGGCCATGTCCCGCTGCGGCCGGACCACCCCTGAAGATCGCTCGAGTGCCTCTCACAGCCCCCTCTTCAGTTCAGGTGGCTGGAGATGTGTTAATTGCAGAACATGGGCCCATCATTCGTTACACACCCCTGCACCCAAATGCTGTTTTAACAGCGACCCACACAGAGCACAAATCAAGAATTACTTCACAAAAACATCTGGCAGGTCCGCCTCCAGATGCAGTCCAACCACTGGCCTATCGGGCCCAGGCCTGGCAGGCCATCCCCGAAGTGTCAGACTGGGTGATGAATATCATAAAGCAGGGTTACTCACTTCAGTTTGCCCGCAGACCCCCACGCTTTTGCGCTATAATTCACACTTCGGTAAGGAGCAGTGTGTCTCATGTCCTCCGCTCCAAAGTGTCAAGTCTGCTGGCAAAAGGGGCTATGGAGGTAGTTCCCACTTCACAAAGCGAGTCGGGCTTCTACAGCCGTTATTTTCTCGTTCCGAAGAAAGACGGCGGCCTGAGACCCATTTTAGATCTCAGACACCTGAACAAGGCCCTCATGGTACAGCCATTCAGGATGCTCACGACCAGACATATCCTGGCGCAGATTCGCCCAGGAGACTGGTTCTTCTCAGTAGATCTGAAAGATGCTTACTTTCACATCCAAGTGAATCCCCATCACAGGCCATTCTTGAGATTCGCCTTCGAGGGGCAGACATATCAGTACACAGTCCTACCATTCGGACTGTCTCTAGCGCCTCGTACATTCACAAAGTGCATGGATGCAGCTTCTCTGAGACAGCGAGGAATGCGTATCCTGAACTACCTCGACGACTGGTTCATACTGGCCCAGTAGGAGGCGTAGTCCCTTACTCACAGAGCCTGGCTCCTCGGCCATCTAGACCGCCTTGGGCTCAGAGTAAACTATTCCAAGAGTATGCGTTCCCCCAGCCAACGGATCACGTTCCTGGGAACAGTTCTCGACTCTGTGCATATGAGAGCATGGCCCACACCAGACCGGGCTCTCTCAATCCAGTGTCTCGCTGCGTCGTTCAAAGTGGGCTCCCTCATGCCCCTCGGAACATTTCAAAGGGCTCTGGGCCTTATGGCCTCTGCATCGTCTGTACTCCAACTAGGCCTACTGCGTATGGGCCCCCTTCAGCTGTGGCTGAAGCCTCAAGTTCCAGCCCATGCGTGGCGTTCGGACCACTTACGCATCAGGGTAAACCAGCGCTGTATCAAAGCCCTGGCCCCCTGGAAAGATACCAGCTGGTACCAGCAGGGTGTGAGCATGGGTCTGGTTTCAGAGAGGAGGGTTATCTCAAAAGACGCTTCCAACTCGGGGGGAGCCCTGTACGAGGGCAGGCCTGCCTCTGGCCTCTGGTCGAGCTCGGAGAAACGCCTACACATCAACTGCCTCGAATCAAGAGCGGTTTTTCTAGCCCTAAAAACCTTCCTTCCACATCTGGCGGGACACCACGTCTTGGTCCGAACGGACAACATGGCCGTGGTGTCCTACATAAATCGCCAGGGTGGCCTCAGGTCCTGCAACCTGTTCACCATGGCCAAACAGCTCCTGCTATGGGCTCACGCCAACCTGCACTCCCTCAGGGCAGCTCACGTGCCGGGCACGCTGAACCAAGGGGCAAACATGTTATCTCGGGGCAATGTTCCCCCAGAGGAATGGTCTCTCCACCCCCAGGTGGTTCTCCTATTGTGGGAAGTCTTCGGCAGGGCAGAGGTCGACCTCTTCGCCTCAAAAGACAACTCTCACTGTCCAATCTTCTTTTCAAAGAACAGGGATGAGCTGGCCCACGAGTGGCCCAGCCCTTTATGCATTTCCCCATGTCTCGATGCTCCCTCAGATCATCGAATGGATCAGGGACAAGTCCTTCTTGTAGCCCCCCTCTGGCTGGCATGGCATTTTAAAGTGGGTTCCCATAGCGTTTGCAACGCAATACTTGGTGACTTACGTAACCTCGGTTCCCTGAGAGATAAGGGAACGAGTATTGCGTTGCCAGCCATGCTCTTTCGCTCATGTCAGGTGCTTCGCTTTAGTCGATTTAATCTGTCCTATGGCGATATTTCGCTGAATTTATACCCTTCAGCCATGCCCATTTTGGCGCGCTCAAGGCTAGCAAGGCGGCAAGCGCTCTGATTGGACCGCGCGTCCTTGCTGAATCGCCATAGGTTCGTGCAGTTGCCGCAGTACAGCCAATCAGCATGCTTCAGCCAGCTATGATGGTCTCGCTGTGCAGCTGCACTGCATTATAAAAGTAAGACTTCAATATTCTCGAGAAAAGGAGTTTTCCCATAGCGTTTGCAACGCAATACTCGTTCCCTTATCTCTCAAGGAACCGAGGTTACGTAAGTTACCGAGTACGTTTCCTACACATGTGTCTCGCTCTGGCTCTGGTGCACCGCCAGAGTTGGTGAGATCAAAATCAGCGATATAATTTTGTGTTGTTATGGTTGCAATCGAGACGCAAGTGAGTGAATGCCGGCGTCAGTTTCTGTGAACTGAATGTTTGCATCATCATCTGCTAACTCAAACATGTGTAAGTAACGATCTTTTATACTAGGTATTAGATAGTGATTGGATAGATCAGAAGTAATGAGTGACGTAACATTGAGTCTTCCTGGCAGAACTTTACGCTAAAGCTTTCATATCTTTATGTACACTATATTAATTTTTTATATATTATTTTTAATATTGGGCATGTTTGTGTGCTGCTACGCGTCCCTGTGTGTGTAGGCCTAATAAGCAGAGTGTGTGTAATAAGCAGAATGAGTGTACGCACGTTGTGGACCCGCTTATAGGCGCACATTACTAACACACTCTTTAAATAACAAAAAATAAATAAATTGCGCCATTGACTTTAGACCAGGTTTTTGTTGGTGGCTGGCATTTGTTTTGTGAAAAGCACAGACGTGAACCAATTAGGCCTCCGTATTCGGAGAAAACGGAGTTTCCCCATATGCGTCAAATATAGACGCAATGCGAGTGAACCGTATCACAAGGGAATATATTTTTTCCTCCCATCTCAACATGTCCCTTCCGGATGACTCCGTAGAATCCTGATCTTTATGTGCAGTTATTTATGGCTGAAATATGAATGTTCTTGTGGTGTGTTGTAATGTGTTTTTTGTTTCTCTTTTGCCTTTCCAGATCGATGATTTACTAAACCCCTTCCACTGTAATAAGGCCTACTTTCTTCTCTACAAAAAAAGTGCAAACGAGTCAGGTATCTATTCAGTGTTACTACTTTACACACCATAAATACATGAACAATCTGAAGGGTAAATTTAAAAAGAGAATTACCTAAACTATGTCAATATAAAAGATTTGATATATACAATACATGGCCAAATGTTAGTGGATATCTCTGATTAAATAAGTTTAGTTTTTCTTGTAAGTTTCTGATGGATCATGGACAGAACACTGCAACATGTGGATTACTTTTATACTGCCTTTATGTACTTTTTGGAGAGCTACAACTTTGCTCCCTATTGACTTTCATTGTGTATACACAATAATTAGAAAATTTTCATTTTTGCTTGAACTATTTCTTTTACTATTCCTGATCCTCAACCTACAGAAAATGTTCCTCAGGATCCAGAGAATCGGTCAGAAGATGAGAATAATGAGACCGATGCAATCGCAAACACCCAACAAACACCATCAGATGAATCTGAACCTGTAACACAATCTCTGTCAGATCAGGATAAAAAGGAAAAAACTGACACGTGCAAAACAGTTGAGCGATGAAACAAAAGAAGATGCATCTGGATCTGACCCCTTAAAATGAGTCTTCCGTTTTCCAGCATCTTCTGTATATTTGAACCATTTACAGGAGTGACTGTGTGATATTGAGCTAACCCTAACCTTTTCACACTGAGGACAGTTGAGGGACTCAAACACAACTATTACAAAAGGGGGAAACATTCACTGAAGCTCCAGAAGAAAACATGATGCATTAAGAAGCGGGGGTGTTAACTTTTGAACAGGATGATCGGGGTAAATTGTAACTATTTTGTCTTCTGGGAAACATGTAAATAGCTTCTGAAGGACAGTACTAAATAATAAAAATAAGATTTAACTAAATGTTTTAATTTTTAACAAATTTTGAAAAATTTCTAAGAACAATCGTTAATTCACATAATGTACTCTATACAATACAATATACTAATAGTATACTATATTGCATACTATGCAATAGTTCACATTCTGTACTGTATGTGTTTAAACTCTAATTAATAAATATGGTTAAAATATGAGGATTCCTCCCAAAGGTTTATTGAAATTTTACGTTGCTTCAGTAATGGTTTCCATTGTAGTGAAAAAGTCTAATAAAAAAATGTGTCTTTTAATAAAAATCTTTTTTAGACTCGTTTCTACATTATAGACAAGCAAATATCATGTGGGTACATGTTTTTTTTTTTTAATTCTCAGTGGAAAAACATCTGGTCTGATGGGGATAATACTGATGGACTCTCCTTTCCACCGATAAGATCTGATGCACTGCTGTCCAATCAAATGTGCTCTTGTGATTCTCTGCGGTTTGGCATCAAAAGGAGAGATTAACACAAATATCATGTAAACATGGATTTCCTGCTTTATAAGGCTGCACAATTAATAAAAAAAAATTGAGATTACAATTACAGCTGCCACAAATTACATCATTTATTGAAATTTATACCTCGTTTTTCTAGAAATACAGTATTTTCAAAAATGCAATTCTCTTCAAAATCACTAGAATGATACTGTCATAGAGCTCAACCTTAAAGCTCGATTTAATATCCTTGTCATCATTTCATTTAGTTGAAATTGTTTATCCACAGATCACAAGACTATGTTGTTATTTAATAAATAATAACTCTAAAAATGAGACAAACCAGCACAGTATGAATGAGTTATCAGTGTGAATCAGTGTCGGTGCCACACATGCATTCATAGAAATAGCTGCTGTCACGACTCTGGAAAGCTGAGTTTACCGGTGCGAAAACATAATATATCATTTGTATGTAATCATAGACTTTACAAATTATATATAGCTACACTACAGATATTATTATTTAGCAGTTTTGTTTTATTTCCAGACCATTAGTAGGCTATATTCTGGCAGCTTTTATTGTGTTGGATAACCACCATCTTATCAGGTATAGTGGCTGTAATGAAGTGCATGACACAGGGACATAAATAGTCTTTAATAATAAATCCAAAACCAAACACGCAGAACATTACCTGGAATCACAAAGAACACAACCACGTAAATTAAAGACGATACCAGACAAACGACAAATTAATATCGCAAGAATAAACCAGTCAACAAACACAGGTAGATTTTTGCACACAGATTTTGCATGACTTGTAAACACCTTAACTGTCGTTCTTTCCAGCTTATCCAATGTGCTCTCGTAACTCTCTGCATCAAAAGGAGAGATTAACACAAATGTCATGTAAACATGGATTTCCTGCTTTATAAGGCTGCACAATTAATCAAGAAAAAATCATTTAGATTACAATTACAGCTGCCACAAATTACATCATTTATTGAAAATATACCTTGTTTTTCTAGAAATACAGTATTTTCAAAAATGCAATTCTCAGCTTGTTTTGGTTTAAACTTTGATACTAATTTGCAGTTGAATCTTATATTTATTGATTTTCTATCATGTGCAGTGAGGTTACAAAATCACACAGGGATCATTGATATTTACAGTGGATCCTTGTCATAAGACTTTGCTTTAAACGTCAGAACAAAAGTCAAACCCTCACCAGCACACATGTTTGTCTTGTTTTTGAGGTTAATGGTCTACCTTGTGTAGTTATCAGCAGTAATTCCCCATGTAACAGGTCAATAAAACTGTTGTTGCTTTCGTTTTGTGTTCATGGAAAACATTTCCCGTAAATCACATTCCTTATTCCTTATTATTTCCTTATTCTTGGATCAGTTTTAAAACACACAGGTACATTATGTGTATTAAGTGCCATTATGTCATCAGCAAACAGAAAAACACAGCCACTCTTCCGAACACATGAAAAACAATAATTCTCATAAACACTATCATTATTTTTAATCAAACAAGCATGATTGCTCAGTCAATATACAAAACACAAAGGTAATTTTGATGGTTTATTAAAAGAACTTTACAGAAATAACTTTTTACACATAAAAAAATGTCTCATATGAGATAATATGAATGAGGTAGAACTCTGCTGCTCAAGGAAAGTTTTGGTTTTTATGTTGATTTGAGTAATTTCTTGGAATGTCAAGGCAAACAAAACTAGATTTCTACCTATTCAGAGAGCAATAGCCATCAATGAAACTGAAATGAAACATTAAACTATTTATATTGCTATATTTACAGCTTGTAAACACAAGCATATGCTTACTGATAGTGGCACCTGGTGGCTAGTTTGGCAGTGCATGCTACATGTAATTTTTTTTGTTTTATGGTACCTTTTTTTTTTTTTTGAGAAAAATATTTTGGAAAATAAAAAATGGAAGAAAAAGATTTTTTGGAAGAGAAAATGTTGAAAAATATATCATTTGTAAGAGAAAAAAAGAAGGAAAAATATTTTGGAATAGAAAAAACGCAAGAGTAAAGGTTTTTTTTTTTTTTTTTTTTTTTTGGAAGGCTCAGGAAAACACAATTTTCCCACCTTGATTTTTTCCTCAAGTTCAAACGTACTAAGTTTTTGATCAGACGATTATCATCCATTTGCCTATTCTTGGCTTCTATTAACAAGACTTACTTATTCACAGATTCACATACAAAAATATATTTCTTAGTGAAGAACTTTGCGTCTGATTGGGTTTAACTTGAAACCAGAATATTCCTTTTGTAAATATGTTGTAAACAAGACTATACTATACTAAAGCCTATTGTGTCCATATAGTAAACCTTATTTTGCTACAGTAAAATTTTAGTTGTTTCAACAATTCCAACCTATTATTTAAATCAGTATGGATAAGTATAGTCAAGCCTATAAATTATAAGCAACAGGGCCCTTGCTATATGCAATATGGACAGACGAGCCGAGTATGAAGTGCTCTAATTATTCAACAATACATAATCTCTGCAACACTTGAAACAAGAACAAATTTCTGACTTAATATAAAGGGAAAACAAGATTATATTTCTGACTCCATTGGCAGATACAGTATTTGTTCTGGGTTTAACCCAAAACTCACTTCATTTTTATATATTTATTCAGAAAGCAAGACTTAATATCTTCAGTCATTTTGCTTCTCTAGTAAATGTATCTTGATTTTAGAATGTTTAATTATTTGTACTGGAAAACAAGACAAAAGTGCACTAAAAGCTGATTGTTAAAATTGTATTTTAATCTGTTTCTGAAATGTATACATTGTTATTTAACATGACGAACTTCATGTGTTATCTTTGTAATAAAATCTTAAATTCATGGCAGCATTGAGCAAAGACTGATTTACATCAGATGTTAAGAACTGCAGAGACACAGAAATCATTGTTTGAAAGGCATTTATTTACCAAAGTATTTTTTATTCCCTGTTTAAAGGATTTTCACCTTTCATCATCTTTCGTAAATGAATGTTGGAATAAGAGTGAAATCCAGTTCAAAATTGTTGATGTGTTAAACCCGTTCAAGCTGGGAAGATGTGCTTACAAAATTGAAAGCTTGACAAATAAGGAAGAATATATATTTATATATTGCAGTGTAGTAACTCATTTGGGTCTGTTGTAATCCTCCCATTAAATTCTCCTGTCTGAGACAAAGTTGATAGACTTTATGTTTCCTGAGCTATAAAAGAGCAACATCTGAGCAATAAAATGTTACCATAATCGTTTAAAAATAAAACTTCCAAAAAGGTTGTTTTTTTCCACGGTGATGCCACTGAGGATCCTTTTTCTTTTTCTTTTCTTTTTTGTCAGTGATCAGTCCTTCTTTAAAGATTCATCTTTTTTTAGTGGAATGGAAAAGATTCCATGAATGTTATGGATCCATCAATGCCAATAAAGAAACTATAATAACAGACCGGTCCTTACAAACCCTACAAGCAGCCATATCACCCTGTAGCCCATGACTGGTCACCCACTGAAGCTAAGCAGGGCTGAGTCTGGTCAGAGTCTGGACTGGAGACTCCTGGGTAATCCAGGTTTCTGCTTTAGAGGTGTGAGTGTGAGTGAGGCCAGCAGGGGGCGCCGCTCACCCTGTGCTGTGTGCGGGTCCTAACACCTAGTGACGGGACCACAGTCTATGGACGGGACACACACTACTGTCAGAGAGCGCCGTCCTTCGGGTGAGATGTTAAACCGAGGTCCTGACTCTCTGTGGTCATTAGAAATCCCAGGATGTCCTTCGGGAAAGAGCAGGAGTGTAACCCCGGTGTCCTGGACAAATCTGCCCCTTGGTCTCTGTCCATCATGGCCTCCTAAATCATCCCCATACAGATTGGCTTCATCACTCTGTCTCATCACCACCAAGCTGGTGTGTGTGTGTGTGTGTATGTGTGTGTTGGGCGTTCTGGCGCAAAATGGCTGCCGTCGCATCATCCAGGTGATGCTGCACATTGGTGGTGGTTGAGGAGATTCCCCCTTCCATATGTGAAGTGCTTTGAGGTCCCTGAAAAGCACTATATAAATGTAACAAATTATTATTATTAATTACAATCCACACACTTATGCCATGTTTTATATGGTGCAGATCTCTATATGTTGATCTTAAAATGAAAGATAATTCACTACTGTAGGTGGCAGGGTTGTGTGTCTGAATGTGTTTGTGTGTGTGTGTGTGTGTGTGTGTGTGTGTGTGTGTGTGTGTGTGTGTGTGTGTGGGTTTGTAATGACCGGTCTGTTGAGAGAAACACGTGCTGAAACTAAAGCTGGTTTCTCTCGTGGGTGGAACGAAGCCTTCATAACGTCAGTGTGGTTTGTTGTCTTCGGGTTCTTCTTGAAACGCACAGATCTCCATCAGCTCATAGACGAGGGCCGCTGTGATGTGGTCAAACTCAACTGATGGGAATCACCAAACGCTTCTTTGAACACAGCTGTTCTTCACTGCTAAAACAAGAGATCCGTGATGAGAAGAAACCAGTAGTTCCTAAAATGTTCTTAATTTAAACTCGCCGACTGTCAGAGATCATGAGGAACGCTCAGATGTCGCTCTCTCAGAGTCTCAGATGGGTCTCAGATGGGAGAATAAAAACAGACCCAATTGAATCTAAATGACTGTGGAGAGTGAGATTACTGGGATATTTCTTTAGGAGCATTTGATCTTATCATCCTCCATCTCATCTCACTGCAGTCCAGGAGAGACGACTGAGAGATCTTTCCTTCAGGAAGTGCTTCTTAATCGCAGACAGATGTCTTGTCCTGTGTTTGTGGTTATACAGTGGACTCCGAGAGTTGTACAAAAGTTGTTTAAAGGGGTGGTGTAATGCCCTTTTCACAAGATGTAAAATAAGTCTCTGATGTCCAGAGTGTGTATGTGAAGTTTTAGCTCAAAATACCCCACATATATTTTTATACAGCATGTTAAAACTGTCACTTTTTGAGGGTGAGCAAAAACGCGAGTTTTTTGTGTGTGTCCCTTTAAATGCAAATGAGCTGCTGCTCCCGGCACAGGGGGCGGAGCTTCAACAGCTTGGGCGTGTGTGTATGTGTGTGTGTGTGTGTGTGTGTTAGCAGCTCTGATTACCTCACACACACATGCATTGAACATTTCACAAACTTTTAGCCTTTTATGATCAAACCGGAGTCAGACAATGATGGAGAGACTCAAGAAGAAGAGACAACATGTAGAAGCAACAGGACATTTCTGAATGATTAGTTGATGAGTTTATGAAGCTGATGTGTAGTTATCTTCTAGTCATTGATTAGCATATTCTGTCTTGATAATCTATAAATCGCGTTCCTGGGGTTTATGTAAATTTTGGGGTTTATGATGTCACTAACCCGGGAGGAATGTGGTGTAGTCTCTACCAGCCGTTTGTTGTAGTCCTTAAAAAGTGATTTCTGTAAAAGCAAATATCTCCCTTTGCTCTGAACTTTGAGCGTTGTAACTTTGCAGATGTTGTTTATGCTCAAACAGCAACATTACACACTAACTAAAGTTAGAAAAGTCAAATCATAATCAACCACCTCTTTAATTTAATTTATACTACGTGGCTGTTGAATGCTTGAATCTGATTGGTTGACAAACGTTCAGGACTAAAACAGGACTAAAGTAGTTCCAGCAGGTTTTGACTGCATTACAGTTCCATATCAATTCGCCAAATGATTTAGTTGATTTAGATAAGCTAACAACAGCAAAAGAACCAAAACCCACAACAACACTGAAGCAAATACATATAGCAAACAAGCCATTCAAATTATTTCCATGTTTTTGCCATACAATTACGTTTTATTATGTACATAATGCACATACTCTCTCTCTCCCGCTTAAACACACACACATACAGTACGGACACACACTCCCACATAAACGTGTTGTCAGCGCTGCTCTGATGATTTTATGAATAAAATAGTTTAACAACTTTAAAGTTAAATTATGTTTCTCTCTAGCGAGGGAATAACGGCGCTGTTCTTGAAGCACATAAACTTACAGTTTCGCTATAAGTAGAGACACTTCTGCCGAACACTGTTGAGAGACACAGATTCAGGTAATTCACACACGCTTAATCTCTCTCTCTCTCTCTCTCTCTCTCTCTCTAGTAATAACA
>NC_137135.1:36431569-36441569 GCF_949319135.1 Squalius cephalus
GTCACATGATCCTTCAGAAATCACTCTAATATGATGATTTGATGATCAACAAACATTTATGATTAATTATCAGTGTTGAAAACAGTTGTGTACAAGTTTTTTCAGTACAGAACGACTCTTATCCTGAACATTGTATAAGCATTCGCTTCATGTGTCTCTGAACGGAAGAAAGGCTTTCAGGAGCATATCGTCTCTTCCTTTTGATTTTCCCGGGAAAATGTCCCGAGTCCTTCCATAGATAACCTAAGAAGTCGAGGAAGGTCTAGTTTTTTTTTACATTTCGTTAATAACTGTTCGCACATTGGCTATAAAAAAGTGATTAATACATGAAAATTCTTACGTATAGGCCTTTTAATCATAGAAAATGGCTTTTTAAATATCAAAAAATCAATAAATAGGCAGTTATATACAGTGTAAATGAAAAAAAGAAATGATGCTGTTAAGGGGTTTATTAACACAAAATGTCATTCTCTCACCTTTATGTCCCTCTAACGAGCATAAATCAGTGCCATGACGCTGTGTGAGGAACAGGCCGTGTTCAAACCCTGATTCGCTGATAACTTCCTCTGCGTTTTGAACAGTGAACGCTCCCGTACTGACACTACAGGGAAGATTAGTGTTATTAGAGTCTTACTTTATACTCACTCATTGCTCTGAGAGGAGAGGTTGTGTGTGTGTGTGTGTGTGTGTGTGTGTGTGTGTGTGTGTGTGTGTGTGTGTGTTTTAGGCAGGTTTGATTGTGGCACAGTGGTTTTTGAGGGCAGTGGCTTTAACATGTTTCATTACACTATAACAAACAACTGCTTTACACACACACACACACAACACACACACACACACAACACACACACACACACACACACACACACACACACACACACACACACACACACACACACACTCAAACACAGGCACACACACACATACATACACACACACACACACACACACACACACACACACACACACAACACACACACACACACTCAAACACAGGCACACACACACACACACATACATACACGCACACAACACACACACATACATACACACACACACACTCACATTCACATGCATGCACACACACACACACACACACACACACACACACACACGCACGCACACACACACACACACACACACACACACGCACACACGCGCGCACACACACACGCACACACGCGCGCACACACACACACACACACACGCACGCACACACACACACACACACACACACACACACACACACACGCACACACACACACGCACACACACACACACACACACACACACACACACACACACACACACACACACACACTCAAACGCACACTCACACACTCAAACACTGGCACACACACACACACTTAATCTGTGAAACAACACTGACATTGATGACGAAGGTGTTGCACAACAGTGAATGAACACTGACTGTGTTCCAGCTCTGCTTCAACACACACACACACACACACACACACACACACACACACCCAGCTCTGCTTCTTCAACACTCTCACACACACACACACACACACACACACACACACACACACACACACACACAGTTTCATCTGATGCATCAAACCCTCTCACTGATCCACAACCTTCATATAGAAACACTGATCAAGTCCACACTTATTCCCGTTGAATTTTCCACATCAGATTACGCTGAACATGTCGACATCACAAAGGTCACAAAGGTCACATTCCTGTCAGGAGAGGTTTTCCAGACCTCGGGCTGTGTTTCACTACTCAGGAAAACAGAGAATATTCCCGTCATAAACTGCAGTTTCACAAGATGATAAATGATGAAAGCGAATATATTTCCCTGAAGCTGAAACAAGCTTCCATAGCGGGAACACAGCCGAGGTCTGAGCTCACACGGATCCGGACGGAACGTTTTAGGATCCAGTCAAGCTGGAGAACATGATCAACAGGATTCCTTCAAGAAGCTCTTTTCTTTACACGACACACTGACGTACATTACAGAACGACTCTTATCATGAACATTGTATAAGCATTCGCTTCATGTGTCACTGAACGGAAGAGCGGGAAAACGTCACATCTTTTTGATTTTCCCAAATCCTCCACATAAACATCAGTCCTACAGGCGTTCATAGATGACCTAGGAAGTCGGGGAAAGTCTCGTTTTTAAAGTTTTGTTCCAAGCTGCGCGAAAACCATAGACTGTAAATAAATATGGGCATAGTGTGTGTGACGTCAACCTCTTGGCAGTGCCACTCCCGGATAAACGAAAATGTGCAGCGAGGTGGATTAGCTGAAGTGACGTGACGCTAACAGACAGACGGCAAGTAGTGACATCAATGGCAATCCACCTGTCACTCAAGTGGCCACGCCCTTAATTATGCACAACTTTAAGGCTTAATGTAAAAATATTCACCCCCCTCACAGTCGTCATGAAGGGCAAAATTAGCTATATAGACCAAAACCACTTTTTGTACCAGGCTGTAAACATGTTTTTTTCTGCTGTAAAGTTGGGCATTTTAACATGGGGGTCTATGGGATTGACTCTCTTCTACAGCCGGCCTCTAGTGGCCAGTGGATGAACTGCAGTTTAACTCACTTTAAGTTTGCAGTTTAAATTTAAGTCAAAAAGCGATTAATGCATGAAAATCCTTACATATAACCCCTTTAAAGTCCCCCTGTGGTGTAAATCCAGCTTTTAATGTTGTTTATGTGTCTATGTGGTGTTTTTAATATGCTTAAACCATGTGTAAGTTCATAAGTCGACAGCATTGCTGAGTATTTCCTCCTTAAAACTGCAGCGAACCAAAGACAGTCTCAAAAACACGCTTTGAAATCGCTGGTGTTTCTGACGTCACAAACTACCTTGTAACCAATCAGATCAACGTGTGATCGTCAACCAGTGGATCTCTGAGCTGAGTGAGTGAGTGGAGGCGGGGATCATTTGCATATTCATAGAACCGCGCGTTCTAAATGAGGCAAAGGTGTCGAGTTACATTTAAGATGAACGAAAAAACGTTTAAATATGTCATTTTGGTGATCAAAGATTAGTTTAATGGATACAATTATTAACTACAGGGGGACCAATTGTTATGCTGATAATATATTTTTGCAGTGAAAAACTTTTTAATCCTAAAAAAGATGTCTTAATGTTGTCTCCGTCTCTCTCTCTCTCTCTCAGAGAAGAACAACAGATGAATGTTATTTCCTGGAGCGCCTGGAGTCGAACAACTACAACACGTACAGATCCCGTAAATACCCGGACTGGTACGTGGCTTTGAAGAGGACGGGCCAGTATAAGTCCGGCTCGAAGACCAGTCCGGGCCAGAAGGCTATTCTGTTCCTGCCCATGTCAGCCAAGTGCTGATCAACCCCAAACCAGACTGACACGCTTCTGACCAACCCGACACCGAGGATGACGAGCGGATCCGGAAGGTTAAAGGTCAACTGGATCGCCAGAAGCCGCTTCAAAGTGCAGATCTTTCACCGTCAAAACCCGTGTCTGGAAAACGCGCTTGTACTGGAGAGCATTAGTTCGTGGAGAGACAGTCAAACCAAAAATTATTCAGATACAAGATATATATTTTTTTACTAGTGTGATCAGGACACTATAGTTCATTAATGTGAGTAAGGAGAGCAAAATAAAGTAAACTGGGACATATTATACCCAAATATTCCTCATTCAGTGACTACCAGTGACATTTGGGACCAAAAATGATTCCTACACTTTGAGCTGATCATGTTTTGCTGAAGTGTGTTTTCTTTAATTGCTAATGCTCTTTTTACACACAGACTGAACACAATGAAGCATTGCTTGGTGATTGGTTGAGCTAAACTGGTATTATCTAATTGTGTAGTTAAATTGAACAGCTGACAGATATTCAACATAACTCATGTGTGAGACAGTCTAACAGAAGGACGGACAAAACCAGTCAAATATCAACTGAGTTCTGCTCATATTTTATCACCATTCTCTAAACTATAGCGAATAAACTGTGATAATGTTGAAGGCGTCTGAATAAATGTTGGTTTGACTGTATCAGTAATATCCTCAGAAGAGACTCTTTCGTCAGTTACGCTAATGTGGCTCCAGATCCCCCCCGATACGATCTCAGATCCAACTTTCCACACACATCATTGTTCCACTTCGTTCCCTCGGTGGGTTTGGTTGGAAGAGTTCACAGATCTGCATTTCCAGCTGGATCGTGTGTCTGCATCTTCTTGCAGGAATGTCAGTACGGCCACAAAATGTGAGTTTATCTAATGCTGCTCCGTAGAGGTTTTCTCTTTATGCAAAATATATTTCTATACTGTATTTTAAAGGGAAAAAAAGGGTTTTGCAAAGACAAAGTTTTGCTCTGATGAAGGGAAGTACACAGTGAATGTTTTTCATACAACTTTATTATTTTTTTCATATATCATCTTGTCCGAGAAAATAAGCTTCTCTTGAGTTTAGTTACACAACAGTCTTGATTGTCGCTGCGAGTAACGAGTAACAGTAACGCTGATTATTCTTTGAGGTAACTTAAATGAAGGTTAAAAGTACACTCTTCAAAACTATGTTTTCATAAAGCCAGGTTCACACTGTACGATTTTGGCCCCGATTTGACCTTCTGAGAATTTAAATTTTAATACAATTTGACCTCAGACGAAATTTCCTAAGACAACCGTTGAATCAAAAACCAGAAGGAGCGCCGAACCTGATAAAGCGATTAGTGAGACGACAACAAACCGTTTTTTTAAACATGTAATTTACTAGAGGTTCTTACAAAATGTTAATTGCTGCAGTCTATTTAAACTTTTTAATGAATTTGAATCGGGTTGAGTGAATGATTCAACGACTCACTCATAAAGACTTGTTTCATTACTGGATGAATCAGCGTTTTTGAATGAATCTCTTGAATGAATGATTCAGTGACATATCCAAGCTATAAACTTTATCCAGTACTTCTGTGTTTATTTGAATTATTGCAAGACAGAAATAATGATACTCTGTGGTTGAGAAGGCTGTCACATGACAACGGCTCTCTCTGGATCGGAACTTTGATTTTGGCGAATCGTTGTCATTTAGGAATGGTGTTTAACGACTGATCATGCAGCTCTACTATAGTGTGACTGTTATAAATCGTACAGCGTGAACCCGGCTTACAGTGTGTTTTGAAGATCAAGTCTTTATAAGATTCACTCTCTTGTGCAAAAACATCACTCTTAGAAACTCAGAACTATACAGAAACTTAAAGGGCTCCGTCAGGCACTTCACGTGTAGAACCTTTTCCATCACGCGATCATTTTATTTAGTTTTAATTCATTTCTAATTTAAATAAAACGGTATGACTTAAACATACTTTATTACTAGAACATTATTGAAAAGTATCATGCAATCAATTAAAGTCCCCCTGTAGTCAATCATTTTATCACTTAAAGGGTTAGTTCACCCAAAAATGAAAGTTCTGTCAGTAATCACCCTCATGTTGTTCAACCCCGTAAGACCTTCGTTCATCTTCGGAACACAAATTAAGATATTTTTGATTAAATCTGAGAGCTGGATCACTCCTCCATAGGCTTCTAAGGGACTGAAACTTGCTGGCCCAGAAAAGTTATTAAAGAGATCGTTAATATAGTCCAAGTGACTCCAGTGGCTCAATCTTACGTTTATCAAGCGACGAGAATACTTTTTGTGCGCAAAAAAACAACAAAAATAACGACTTTATTCCACTATTCATTTCCTTCTCTCTGGGCCTCGAGTGAGTTTACGTAGTGTTTTTGCGCAGCGCATCACACACATGACCAGCGTCGGCCAATAGTGAGCCTACGTGGTGACGTGCAACACAGATGCGCTGCGCAAAAACACTACGTAAACTCACTAAAGGCCCAGAGAGAAGGAAATGAATAGTGGAATAAAGTCGTTATTTTAGTTTTTTTTAGCGCACAAAAAGTATTCTCGTCACTTGATAAACATAAGACTGAGCCACTGTAGTCACTTGGACTATATTAACAATCTCTTTAATAACTTTTCTGGGCCAGCAAGTTTCAGTCCCTTAGAAGCCTATGGAGGAGTGAGACAGCTCTCAGATTTAATCAAAAATATCTTAATTTGTGTTCCGAAGATGAACGAATGTCTTACGCGGTTGGAACAACATGAGGGAGAGTAATTACTGACAGAATTTTCATTTTTGGGTGAACTAACCCTTTAAAACTCATCTTTGATCACCAAAATGACATTTAAACGTTTTTTCGTTTAGCTTGAATGTAACTCGACACTCTTGCCTCATTTAGTATGCGTGGTTCTATGAATATGCAAATGAGCCCCGCCTCCACTCACTCACTCAGCTCAGAGATCCACTGGTTGACGATCACACGTTGATCTGATTGGTTACAAGGTAGTTTGTGACGTCAGAAACACCAGCGATTTCAAAGCGTGTTTTTGAGACTGTCTTTGGTTCACTGCAGTTTTAAGGAGGAAATACTCAGCAATGCTGTCGACTTATGAATTTACACATGGTTTAAGCAGATTAAAAACACCACATAGGCATATAAACAACATTAAAAGCTGGACTTTCACCACAGGGGGACTTTAAGTGTTAACATTGTTCTATATAGCACCTGTTTTCTAAGACTGTAAAGGCGTTTTCGGGTCTAATTGGGATCTTTATTGTGAAGAGTGTGTGTCTCTGGCAGACGCCTGTGATAAAGCTGATAAAACAAGCCGGAATAAACAGCCGGCAGCGTCTCCATCGCGAGGTCAATGTTGTGGAAACCCTTTCCCAGTCCGTACAGCAGAAGTTTAGCGACGCGACTGGTGATCGGCGTGGTCTCGCTGGTCTCGGCGAGTTCGGTCAGATCCAGCCATTCGCAGCGCAAACACTCCTGCGTGCAGAAGTCGATGTCGTACGAAAGCGGACTGAGTCTGCAGATCAGGTACATGTCGGACATCCCGAACGCTCCCGGGTGATTGTGCTGCTGGCGAATGCTTAGGAGAGATCGGAATTCAGATCGGATCCCGGTTTCTTCGAAAACCTCTCGAACGGCCGTCTCACCTGGAACAAAGCGTCCCGTCAGAACCGAGAGAATACACTGCAATAAATGTGTGTTTCTGTCTCGTTTTCAAGCACAAACATCGAAACATTCTTCAATCAAGATGCATTTACTGGAGACGCAAAACGACTGAAGATATTAAGTCTTGTTTTATTAATAATGTATCAAAATTAAGTGAGTTTTTGCTTTAAATATCTGCCAATGGAGTCAGAAAAATCATTTTCTTTTGGTTTAAATACATTTTTCTTTCTGTTTTAAGCACAAACTTTCTGTTTTCATAAAACAAGACTTAATATCTTCAGTCATTGTGCTTCACCAGTAAATGCATCTTGATTTAAGAATGTTTCGATATGGAAAACAAGACAAAAATGCTAAGTAAGATTTTTTTTTTGTAGTGTAAAGATTGTAGGAAAGCAATTTTCACTCAAAAATATTAAAAAAATTAAAATAATCACAAAGAATCTGCAAGCAACACATCTAATTTTGAAGTATAAATAGTATTTTCTAGTAAAATATACTCCAATAATATTGTTTATTCACAATGTTTTTACAGTGTAGATGCACAAGTAATATGAGTAGCATCTGAGCTACCGATAAATACTGTTTTAGAAACTTTCTTGGAATAAATTCACATTTAAATATTACAGTTATTAACACTGTAATAACTTCATTTACTGTATCTTATATCATGAGATTTAGAGAAACATACAGTAGGATGAAAAAGTTCTGAATGAAATTGTGTGTCTTGTTCAGCATGTGAACACAATGTAACTTTGTTTATACAAAACATTTATTTTTCAGAGATAGCATTGTGATTTATGTAAAAATGTAATCGATATACGAATCATTTGTGTAGTAAAGAAGGGTATTTTTGTAACTGAATGTCTTGAGGGTCTCAAATCTTAGAAGATGATCTTATTAATGCACTTTTGATGTGTGTGATTGTGATTGGAATTGCTGAAATTATGATTTTGTTTCAATTGGATCTGAATCTTACCGATGTCTTCTCCAAGATCTGATAAACCACCCGGAAACTTCCAAGCATTCACAGTCTGGAAAGGACAGAAAAGTTATGTTTAACACGTGCATGTTGTTTTATTTAGAAGTATATTTTTATGGAAATTAGTCATTTATATTTCTCACTGTAAAAAGATGTTCTTCCTGTGTATTTGTCTTGTTTTCCAGTACAAATATCTAAACATCCTTAAATGCATTGGAACGTAAGCTTATAAAACAATCACAACTTTATATTTTTCAACTAAAACCATATTGCATCTAATCAATCATTTCTCATTAATGAGTGAATGCACAAACGTTTTGAATATTACCATGTTTTTTTTTTTTTTTTTTACCGTGCTATTACTATATTTACCCCCCTTTTTATTAATATAAAAAAATAGAAATTCTTTGAAATTTAAAACTTTTTTAAGAACTACAGCATGCAAGAATATATATATTTTATCTACATTTATGATAAATCTTATTTGAATGTATCATTAGCTGAAATTTATAAGAACATGTAATATGAGAATTTCCAGTATGAACTCCATTGACTTTTGACTCATTTGAAACTTGAAAAAAAGAGTCTAAATGTACAAAACATACATATTAATTAAAAAATTAAAAAAACCTGCATAATTTCAAAGCGAACCTGAACACAAAAGGTGTAACAATTTAGTTTAAATGTTATATCTCTTACATTTTTGGTTTAAAAATTCTGAAAAAAATAATAAATTATGTGTATTTTGCCTTTCTTAAGTCTTATAAGTCTTAACACACTTACAAAATTCCATCTTCTTACTTAAAACTATGGATTTTTAAATAAAAATTATGTACAGTACCTTTTCCGGGACGGACCCGAATGCAAAGTAACAAAATTACAAAAGATATTAAGTTTTGTGTTTTGAAATATGTGCAAAAATGAAGCGAGTTTGAGCTTAAAACAAGAAAAAATACCAGCAAATGGAAAATAATCTAGTTTTCTCTTTTGAATTATTAGATTATTTTTCTAACTCCATTGGCAGATATATGTTCTTGTTTTAAGATCAAACTCACTTCATTTTTGATATTTTATTCAGAAAATAAGACTTATACTTAAGATATTTGTACTGGGAAAAAAAATACAAAAATGCTGAGGAAGAAAATATTGCTATTTTTTATCATTTTCATTCCTCATTCACAGATTATCTAAATATTATTTATACCTATCAATACAATATCAAATATTTTCATAATAAAAATGTGTCTTATAAGTTTTAGATTTGAGATTGTGGACTACTGAGGTCCATTACACAGAGTTTTAAAGTAATCTAGAAAATGCTGCTAGTTCTAAATCAAACGTTCTTACTTGAGTAGTTTTGAGTGCATTAGTACAGAAGATGAACAGCAGAACGCAGACGAGGTGTGTGTGATGTAACGCAACCGCTGTTAAAGGTTTGTGACATGAGAATATTTCTGTACTTTCAATAAAATTCATATTTTTGTGGGCAATTACATTTGAAACATTTGTGGAATTACTTTTAGCTACATTGTGAATGCAAGATAAGTTGAGCATGCTGAATAATGAAAACATGTTATGCATTTAAATAATTTAACGTTTCCTAAAAAGTTTATAATAGAAGAACATAGATTAGAAAAGAACTAAAAATAAAAAAGGAAGTGTTGAAGGGATTGATAATCATTATATAAAAGATGCAAAAAGTGTATAAAGACAAAACAGTGTTGGGTGTAATGCACTACTTAGTAATTAATTACTGTCATTTAATTACTTTCCCTTGAAAAAGTAATGGATCAGTCTTGGATGTAATTTCATTAAATACTGTATAGAACAATAGTGGATTTAACATCAAAATTTGATGTATAATGTTAAAATGTATGTTTTAATGTATACATTCTCCCTTTAAATTATTTGGTCAGTCCAAGAAAAAATTCTGCAATTTTCTATTATTTAAATGAAAAGATTTCGTGTCTGTGCTTGTGT
>NC_137135.1:36449069-36459069 GCF_949319135.1 Squalius cephalus
ACCCGTGACGAGCAGCAGCAGAACACACTCGACTGAGAGCCAGGGGGACGTGCAGCCACACCGCCACCCGCTGATCCGAACGCCACTGACGCAGAGACACTGACACACACACACAGACACAGACACACACACACACACACACACACACACACACACACACACACACACACACACACACAGACACAGACACAGACACACACACACACACACACACACACATTTTAGCACATAAAATGACACTTTCAATATCATAAGTGTAAAACATTCAAGTTACATAATTATGTGAAATATATAAACAATCTAAAAAACACTTGTTTAGAAGAGCTGGGTGAGAATTTAACCCCTGATACTTTTTTTTTTGTTGTTTAATTAATGTTAATACTTATTATTATTATTATAAAAAAATATATATTTAGTACAGGTGAGCTTAAAAAAATAAACTAAATAGATAGCCTATACATGCATGAAACACGAATAAATAAAATAAAATACAAATAATATATAAAAATAAAAGATACATGGCTACAGTGTGTATATGTTAGTGCTGTCTAATAGATTAATCGTGATTAAGCACATCTAACATAAAATTTGTTGTTTACATAATGTATGTGCATGTATATATATTATTATATTTTAAATATAAATAAATAAATAAATATATATTTATAACTTTTGATTGATTTAATGCATTCCTTGCTGAAAAAAGTGTGTGTGTATATTTATATATATGCTGTCAAATCGATTAATCGCATCTAACATAAAAGTATATACACATTTATTTATGTGTAATTATATACTGTATATACACACACATATATTTATACATATATAGGTGAGTGTGTGTTACCCAAGGAATGCATTAAATCAATCAAAAGTTACAGTAAAGACAGTTATTTGTCTTTCTATTTCAAATAAATGCTGTTCTTTTGAATTTTCCATTCATCAAAGAATCCTGAAAAATAAAACCTATCTCGGTTTCCACAAAAAAATGAACTGTTTCCAGCACTGATAATAATCATAAATGTTTCTTGATCATCAAATCCTCATATTAGAGTGATTTCTGAAGGATCATGTGACACTGAAGACTGGAGTAATGATGCTGAACATTCAGCTTTGATCACAGGAATAAATTACACTTTACTGTATATTCACATAGAAAACAGATATTTTAAATTATAATAATATTTCATTTTTTTTGTATTTTTGATCAGATAAATGCAGCCAACATTTTGAACGGTAGTGTGTATATATAATGTATTTAATAATACTGCAAATAAGCAAAGTTTAAATATTCTGAAAAAATGTTTTTAGTTAGCCTACTTTTTTCACTCAAATGAAAGACAATATAATTTGTATGTCAAATAAAAATTGTAAGAAATAAATAAAAAATAAAACTCCAGTGCTGCACTGATTTCTGGGGCATACATGCTGGTGAAGCAGGAAAAGAAAAGTATATCTTACTTATGTTTTATCATTTACTTATGTTTTATCATTTAATCATTTAGATAATATGTAATCAAATGCAATCATCATATTTTTTAAGAAACCATTATTATGTTCTTTATTATTTATCACAGTCAGATTATTACGTATTTTTTTTATTTCTTAACAGCAGACACATGCCATTTTACACTATATTCATGCATGACTTGATTTTTATTGTGTAATGTTAATATTTTGCTGATTATGTAAGTACCGCTCAGCATCTCCGCGAACTCGTCCTCGCTGATGTCCGGCGGAAAGTCTCGGACCGTCACGCCGCCGAACCGGTCCACAGTCCCGGACAGCAGAGGCCGGCAGACCCGCTCCTGACAGCCCGAGCCGAACCGAACCGGACCAGCAGAAACACTCCTGAACACCGAGGAGAGCCTGCAGAGCACAGCAGAACCCCTGCAGAACCCGCCTGACATGATCCAGAACACCATGACACCGAAACAACCTCAGGAACCGATGCCGTAATCACTCTATTACTCGCGCACGTGACAATAATAGCGTACTCGCGCTGCTTTAAAGGGACAGTTCACATTAAATAATTAACATTTATTGCTCCAAACCTGTATGATTTCCTTTCTTCTGCTGGACACAACTTTGTGTTTTTTTAGATAAACAAACACACAAGGTTTTTGTGTCGATAATGGTTATGTTGTGTAATGGCGTGATTTCAAGGGCCTTCATATTATGGTATATACGGTTTACGGTAGTTAACGGGGAGGAGCTGAACTTTGACATCGGGAAGTTTCTGTTCACATGTGGACGGTGTTTGTGTGTGTGTGTTTTACACACACATCTAATAACTGATCAAACATGTCATCAAGCAAGAAAGGCAAAGGGAAAAAGAGACCGAGTGAAGGAGAAGGAGACCGATCTGGGTTAATCAGTGATGAAGCGGATTCGTGTGTCCCGAACGGAGGATTAACGGTCACAGACTTCACAGAGAGAGGTAACGGGAGCGCGCGACATCAGGGGCGCGCATTAGCTACATTAATTAGGATAAATTAGTAAAACATGATAAACGTCTCCAATCAGCGCTTGAAACTATAATAGTATTTTTTGAACGGGTCTTTTTTTTGTTGTTGATAAACTCGCGTGTTTTAAGATGCACTCAAGTCTTTTTTTCTGATTTTACTACTATTTATTTATTTTAAAAGTCGCTGTATTTTGCATGGAGCGGGTCGCCCACTCACGGTTCACGCCATTTTGACATCACGTGACCAACCATAACAATAATAATGCTACGACTAATAAACATACTGACAGTACAGGTTGAAAATAATGACAGTACAATACATTAATAATTACTATTACAATATAACAATTACTGTTCTTATATAATATGCATAATATTAATTATTATTATTATTATTAATGACAGTATGTTTACTGTATATTTATCAGCCATTGCTTGTTGCTTTATACACCATAAAAAACGAATTAAATATTAGCTGAAAATGTGCATAATTAAATTAATAAGCAAGCAGTTAATACAAACACGATGCTACAGACACCGGATGTCTTATATTTAAATAGATTGTATTTAAGTCTGTGTCTGCATGTGATGCCTGTGTGCAGCGGAGGATAAAGCCCCTCCGCGGTGGAGGTCATATCTGGCTCAGATCAGCGTGAACACCATGAAGACTCTGAACGCCTGTATCGGACGCCCTGTCCTGATCTCCAGCGGCGCGGGACAACAGGAGGTGTGTGTGTGTGTGTGTGTGTGTGTGTCTTTCTTTCTTTCTTTACTTTATTTATATAGCACAAGTAAACACAACTGATGTTGACCACTGGGCTTTACATAACAAGGAAAGCATGAAAAGGAGAAACATCACAATTACACAATATAATCATACCCACATAAAACATTAAAATTAAGGAAATGCCAGTTCGAAGAGATATAACTTTAGTTTAAGTTTAAACTCATATAAGGAATGTGTGTGTGTGTGTGTGTGTGTGTGTGTGTGTGTGTGTGTGTTTGAGTGTGTGAGATTGTGACGGGGAATCAGTGTGTTCTGTGTTGAAGCTGTGCATGTGCTGCTGGTGTGTGTGACTGAGTGTGTGTGTGTGTGTGTGTGTGTGTGTGTGTGTGTGTGTGTGTGTGATTCTGACAGTTAATCAGTGTGTTGAAGCTGTGTGTGTGCAGGTGTGTGTGTGTTATAGGCTATAACACACACACACACCTGCACACACACACAGCTTCAACACACACACACATCTGCAGCACACACAGCTATTATAGCTGTGTGTGTGTGATTGTGACAGGGATTCAGTGTGCTGTGTGTGTGTGTGTGTGTGTTGAAACTGTGTGTGTATATGCTGCAGGTGTGTGTGTGTGATTGCGACGGAATCAGTGTGTGTGATTGCGACAGGGAATCAGTGTGTGTGTGATTGTGACGGAATCAGTGTGTGCTGCAGGTGTGTGTGTTATAGCTGTGTGTGTGTTGAAGCTGTGTGTGATTGTGACAGGGAATCAGTGTGTGCTTCAGGTGTGTGTGTGTGTGTGTGTGTGTGTGTGTGTTGAAGCTGTGTGTGTATATGCTGCAGGTGTGTGTGTGTGTGTGTGTGTGTGTGTGTGTGTGTGTGTGTGTGATTGCGACGGAATCAGTGTGTGTGTGTGTGTGTGTGTGTGTGATTGCGACAGGGAATCAGTGTGTGTGTGAGATTGTGACAGGGAATCAGTGTGTGTGTGTGTGTGTGTGTGTGTGTGTGTGTGTGTGTGTGTGTGTGTGTGTGTGTGTGTGTGTGATTGTGACAGGGAATCAGTGTGTGTGTGTGTGTGTGTGTGTGTGTGTGATTGTGACAGGGAATCAGTGTGTGCTGCAGGTGTGTGTGTGTGTGTGTGATTGCGACGGAATCAGTGTGTGTGTGTGTGTGTGTGTGATTGCGACAGGGAATCAGTGTGTGTGTGTGAGATTGTGACAGGGAATCAGTGTGTGTGTGTGTGTGTGTGTGTGTGTGTGTGTGAGATTGTGACAGGGAATCAGTGTGTGTGTGTGTGTGATTGCGACAGGGAATCAGTGTGTGCTGCAGGTGTGTGTTGAAGCTGTGTGTGTGTGTGTGCAGGTGTGTGTGGCGTGGCCGGCGTCTCAGTTTCCAGGCAGGCGTGTGGGTCTTCAGTCCAGCGTTCAGTCGAGTCTGAGAGTGAAGCCTGGAGATCATGTGACCCTGCAGCCAATCAGTGGAGCCGTTCTACAGGCCGAACACCTGCGGATGAGACTCAGGTACGGCTGACCCCCGACTGACCTCCGGCTGAACCCCGGCTGACCCCCGGCTGACCTCTAGACACATGATCAGAAACACTACACACACACTCATAACTGAAGATGAGTCTCAGAGGGTTTTCCTCAGGGATGCTGTGTTTGTGAGGGAATGTCTCCCTCTGCTGGTCGACCGCAGAAACACACGCTCCACTTCACTATTAGTTAATATTGTATTTATTTTTATTTAATGTTTTATTTGTATATGGACAGATAGATAATACTGTAACAGCAGCCGTGCGATGTGTGTATCACAGTGCTTGTAGATAAAGCTCATCTGCAACACTTGTGCCTTGAAGGGCTTCTATAGATTACAGCAACACCAACAAATCCAGAAGTACGAAAACTAAACATGAGAACAAGTTTGTTGCTGAGCTAACCGAGACTTAGTGGAGCTTTAAAAAATATTAAAACTGGCAGCAGATTTGAAATAATCAGGTTATGAATTCCAGAATGTTACACCTTTCACTGAGAGACAGTCTGAGATAAAGATCTTTTACAAAATAACATTTTATGTACAAAAAATATACATACGTGTGCAAGTGCAATACCATTTCAGCATTTAAACACAAACTTTAGTGGAAAAAGACAAAATGAGCAAAGCTTAAAATCTTGTATTTACTTAAATTAAATTTATAATATAAATATTGTAAAAATGATACATTTATAAATATTTATTGAATATTTTATTTATACAAATTTAATCACAAATGTGTTTTAAAAAAAGTATAAATATCAATATGATAAAATATTAAACAATACAAATATTTTTATAATATATTTACATTATATTTCTAATATTATAAAAAATAAAAAATATTGTAACAAAAAATCTGACAATGATGGTCTCTTATTTGCTTTCTATCTAAAATGTTCTAGACTCTGATGTATGAATTAGTACATTTTATATGAACTTTGCACAGAAAAGTGGTTTTATCAGAAGTCTCTCGTTTAACACGTGTGATGTTTCACATAAAGAGTTTTGACTACTTTTGAATATCTATTTCTAATTTATAAAAATATATAAATAAAAACAAATATAATATGAATCTATATACATAAAATGTTCTATAAATAATTGTTATATTATAAATTGTAAATATAATGTTATATTGTAAAATTTCTTTTTTTAAATATTTTATAAAAAATAAAATTATTATAATTATTTTTAAAAATTATGTTTTCTATAATTTTTTATGAATACATTTGTGATTTGAAACAAATATAATAAATATAATATAAATGTTTATAAATTAAATGTTTAAATATGTTAAATTGTAAAAATATATTTATTTATATTTCATAAAAAAAATTTTTTTAAATTATTTACCTTTTTTAATTATTTTTTATAAATACATTTGTGATTTGAAACAAATATAATAAATATAATATAAATGTTTATAAATTAAATGTTTAAATATGTTAAATTGTAAAAATATATTTCTTTATATTTCATAAAAAAAATTTATTTACATTTTTTGAATTTGTGATTTGAAACAAATATAAGAAATATTATATAAATGTTTATAATTTTTTTATAAATATAAGTTTATAAGTGTTTTATAATTGTTATATTGTAAATAAAATGTTAAATTGTAATAATTGTATAATATTATAAATGTAATTTTTTTAAAACGCATTTATGATTTTAAACAAATATAATAAATATAACAAATTTGTATAAATAAAATGTTTTAGAAATATTATTTATTTATATTATAAATTTTATATTATTATAAAACATATTTATACTTTTTAATATTTTGTAATATTATTATTTATAAATGTTTATAAACATATTTGTGATTTGTAATTAGCATTATTCCTCAAACTTGATTTCGTTCTCAGGAAGCGTCTCATAGTTTGTGTTTGTCTCGTTGCAGTCCTGAAGACAGAGCGCTGGACACAGAGGAGTTCAGGAGCGATCTCCTCCGGATGCTGGGTAATAACACACGCTCTGATTGGCTGGAGGCGCTTTGCATGCTGGGATGGTTGTGAGTGTTGTTCTGTGCTGCAGACGGGCGAGTGCTGCTGGCGGGTGGCAGTGTGTCGGTGTCGTACTTCGGCCGGCAGTGTGTGCTCGGCGTGGACTGGATCCGAGGCGTGGACGGAGAGACTCAGGCCTCGGTCGTCCTCGATCTCTCTTCACAACTAGAGCGGCTCTCCATCCAGCAGAACACATCGCATGACCTTTCACCTCTGACCCCTCAGCCTGACCCGGCGCTCCCCGTCAGTCCTGTGTGTGTGTGCCGCTCGTCGACGGACACCTTCTACTCCGTCTGCAGCTCCACCGTTCTGAGCCTCTCTGACCCTAACGAGCGGGTCGAGGACGACGAGGGGTCAAAGGTCACGTACAGTATGATTGGCGGGCTCAGCGGTCAGCTGAAGGTCATCAGGGAGACCATTGAGCTGCCGCTTAAACACCCCGAACTCTTTAAAAACTATGGTGAGTGAGGTCAAAGGTCATGTGACGTGAGCGTGTGTTCCTGTCATGTGGTCATGTGACGTGTGTGTTTCTGTCATGTGACGTGAGCGTGTGTTCCTGTCATGTGGTCATGTGACATGTGTGTTTCTGTCATGTGACGTGAGCGTGTGTTCCTGTCATGTGGTCATGTGACGTGTGTTTCTGTCATGTGACGTGAGCGTGTGTTCCTGTCATGTGGTCATGTGACGTGTGTTTCTGTCATGTGACGTGAGTGTGTGTTCCTGTCATGTGGTCATGTGACGTGTGTGTTTCTGTCATGTGACGTGAGCGTGTGTTCCTGTCATGTGGTCATGTGACGTGTGTTTCTGTCATGTGACGTGAGCGTGTGTTCCTGTCATGTGGTCATGTGACGTGTGTTTCTGTCATGTGACGTGAGCGTGTGTTCCTGTCATGTGGTCATGTGACGTGTGTTTCTGTCATGTGACGTGAGCGTGTGTTCCTGTCATGTGACGTGTGTGTTTCTGTCATGTGACGTGAGTGTGTGTTCCTGTCATGTGGTCATGTGACGTGTGTGTTTCTGTCATGTGACGTGAGTGTGTGTTTCTGTCATGTGGTCATGTGACGTGTGTGTTTCTGTCATGTGACGTGAGTGTGTGTTCCTGTCATGTGGTCATGTGACGTGTGTGTTTCTGTCATGTGACGTGAGTGTGTGTTCCTGTCATGTGGTCATGTGACGTGTGTGTTTCTGTCATGTGACGTGAGCGTGTGTTCCTGTCATGTGGTCATGTGACGTGTGTGTTTCTGTCATGTGACGTGAGCGTGTGTTCCTGTCATGTGGTCATGTGACGTGTGTTTCTGTCATGTGACGTGAGCGTGTGTTCCTGTCATGTGGTCATGTGACGTGTGTTTCTGTCATGTGACGTGAGCGTGTGTTCCTGTCATGTGGTCATGTGACGTGTGTTTCTGTCATGTGACGTGAGCGTGTGTTCCTGTCATGTGGTCATGTGACGTGTGTGTTTCTGTCATGTGACGTGAGTGTGTGTTTCTGTCATGTGGTCATGTGACGTGTGTGTTTCTGTCATGTGACGTGAGTGTGTGTTCCTGTCATGTGGTCATGTGACGTGTGTGTTTCTGTCATGTGACGTGAGTGTGTGTTCCTGTCATGTGGTCATGTGACGTGTGTGTTTCTGTCATGTGACGTGAGCGTGTGTTCCTGTCATGTGGTCATGTGACGTGTGTGTTTCTGTCATGTGACGTGAGCGTGTGTTCCTGTCATGTGGTCATGTGACGTGTGTTTCTGTCATGTGACGTGAGCGTGTGTTCCTGTCATGTGGTCATGTGACGTGTGTTTCTGTCATGTGACGTGAGCGTGTGTTCCTGTCATGTGGTCATGTGACGTGTGTTTCTGTCATGTGACGTGAGCGTGTGTTCCTGTCATGTGGTCATGTGACGTGTGTGTTTCTGTCATGTGACGTGAGTGTGTGTTTCTGTCATGTGGTCATGTGACGTGTGTGTTTCTGTCATGTGACGTGAGTGTGTGTTCCTGTCATGTGGTCATGTGACGTGTGTGTTTCTGTCATGTGACGTGAGTGTGTGTTCCTGTCATGTGGTCATGTGACGTGTGTGTTTCTGTCATGTGACGTGAGTGTGTGTTCCTGTCATGTGGTCATGTGACGTGTGTGTTTCTGTCATGTGACGTGAGTGTGTGTTCCTGTCATGTGGTCATGTGACGTGTGTGTTTCTGTGTGACAGGAATCCCGCCTCCTCGCGGTGTGCTTCTCTACGGGCCGCCCGGCACAGGGAAGACTCTGATTGGACGAGCAGTAGCCAATGAGGTGGGAGCTCACATGAGTGTGATCAACGGCCCCGAGATCATGAGCAAGTGTGTGAGAGAAACAGGACGTGTGTTACATTTAAAAACACGATTCAGTTCATTTTAATGCCACAGTCTCTTGTGGTTGAGTTGTTTTGGTGTTCATACACGAGTACATGTGTGTGTTCAGATAATCATGTCTCTCTCTCTCTCCCTCTCTCTCTCGCTCTCTCTCTCTCTCTCTCTCTCTCTCTCTCTCTCTCTCTCTCTCTCTCTGCAGGTTTTATGGAGAGACTGAAGCCAGACTGAGGGAGATCTTCACTCAGGCTTCACAGAGGTAACACACACACACACACACACACACACACACACACACACACACACACACACACAGCTAATGCAACTGATGTCTGTTATGAATGAACCGAAGTCACTGAGTGTGTGTGTGTGTGTGTGTGTGTGTGTTCACAGACAGCCCTCCATTATCTTCATTGATGAGTTAGATGCTCTGTGTCCGAAGAGAGAAGGATCCCAGAACGAGGTGGAGAAGCGGGTCGTCGCGACTCTCCTCACACTGATGGACGGCATCGGATCAGTGAGTAAATCCATCATCATCATTATCTATCTATCTATCTGTCTATCTGTCTATCTATCTGTCTATCTGTCTATCTATCTATCTATCTATCTATCTATCTATATATCTATCTATCTGTCTATCTATCTATCTATCTATCTGTCTGTCTATCTATCTGTCTATCTATCTGTCTATCTATCTGTCTATCTATCTATCTATCTATCTATCTATCTGTCTATCTATCTGTCTATCTATCTATCTATCTGTCTATCTATCTGTCTATCTGTCTATCTATCTGTCTATCTATCTGTCTATCTATCTGTCTCTATCTATCTGTCTATCTATCTATCTGTCTGTCTATCTATCTATCTATCTATCTATCTATCTGTCTGTCTATCTATCTGTCTATCTATCTATCTATCTGTCTATCTATCTGT
>NC_137135.1:36461569-36466569 GCF_949319135.1 Squalius cephalus
ATCTGTCTATCTATCTATCTATCTATCTGTCTATCTATCTATCTGTCTATCTATCTGTCTATCTATCTATCTATCTATCTATCTATCTATCTATCTATGTCTATCTGTGTCTGTCTATCTATCTATGTGTCTATCTATCTATCTGTCTATCTATCTATCTATCTATTTGTCTATCTATCTATCTATCTATCTATCTATCTATCTATGTCTATCTGTGTCTATCTATCTATCTATGTGTCTATCTATCTATCTGTCTATCTATCTATCTATCTATGTGTCTATGTCTATCTGTGTCTATCTATCTATCTATCTATCTATCTATGTCTATCTGTGTCTATCTATCTGTGTCTATCTATCTATCTATCTGTATCTATCTATCTGTCTGTCTATCTGTCTGTCTATCTATCTGTCTATCTATCTGTCTATCTATCTATCTATCTATCTATCTATCTATCTATCTATCTATCTATCTATCTATCTGTCTATCTGTGTCTATCTATCTGTCTATCTGTCTATCTATCTATCTATCTATCTATGTGTCTATCTATCTATCTATGTGTCTGTCTATCTATCTATCTATCTATCTATCTATCTATCTATCTCTATCTGTGTCTATCTATCTGTCTATCTATCTATCTATGTGTCTATCTATCTGTCTGTCTGTCTGTCTGGACTTTTTCCTTTCGTTCTTTCATTAGTTTTTGTTCATTCTTTCTTTCGTTCGTTCGTTCTTTCTTTTGTTCTTTCTTTCCTTCATTCATTTTCAAGCACTATAAACTTCTTCACAGTGATCATCGGAAATGGGCTAATTAGAGTAATTAGAGTGATTAGAGTGTGGCCATAGACGTCTCTCGAGCTGTCGCGGTTGACGCCACTGCTCCGCTTTACAGCACGGGAAAAAATCATGATTGCGCAGGGCTGGACGTTAACGTTTGTCAGGGACAAGTGGATTTTTCGAGGGGCGAGTGAAAGAGAACTTTACTAGTAGACAAGTAGCTTTAAACGTTAGTGACAAAAGATAATTAGGGAAGCATTGAAACGTGAGAATGATTGTGATTATATTACATTCAGTGTAAACAGCGATTGATAAGGGACGGTGTGTTTCTGGAGTCGTGTTGTGTGGAACGCCACATTTCACCACTAACCAAACGCGTTTCATCCTCAAAGCGCCGGTGTATAAGACGAAAAGACGCCGCAAAGTACGGCGTTTGCGCAGCAGAATCGTTTATATGGTAAAATCACAAAAAGTTTCTCCTGGGGGACACCCCCCCCCCCCCAGTCAGTTCAGGAACGTCACCTTTTCACCACTTGTGAGTTTGCAGGTGTGTTAATAATGAAAGCATTGACAGATGTGTGTGTGATGTTCACAGGCGGGTCTCAGCGGTGTGTGTGTGTGTGTCACAGGCGGGTCTCATTGGTGTGTGTGATGTTCACAGGTGGGTCTTAGCATTGTGTGTGTGTGATTTTCACAGGTCGGTCTCAGTGGTGTGTGTGTGTGCGTGTGTGTGTGTCACAGGCGGGTCTCATTGGTGTGTGTGTGTGTGTGTGTGTGATGTTCACAGGTGGGTCTTAACATTGTGTGTGTGTGATGTTCACAGGCGGGTCTCAGCTGTGTGTGTGTGTGTGTCACAGACGGGTCTCAGCTGTGTGTGTGTGTGTCACAGGCGGGTTCGCAGCTGCTGGTTCTGGGAGCCACTAACCGTCCTCACGCTGTGGATGCGGCGCTGCGGCGGCCTGGGCGCTTCGACTGTGAGCTGGAGATCGGCGTTCCCGACGCCGGCGGGCGGATGGAGATCCTGGAGAAGCTGCTGCTCCCGATGCCGAGGGACGCCCCCGACGACGAGCTGCGCGAACTAGCCCACGCCGCGCACGGATACACCGGAGCCGACCTCGCCGCCGTCTGCAAGGAAGCTGGTGAGTTAGGACCAAACACTTCTATCACAGTATTTTTCTAAATTATACCGTTTCACGGTATATGACGGTATTTTTATTCTTTTTTTCAAGCATGATTGGGTGTTTACCACATTTTCTACTGACTGAGAGAGGAAATACTGCAGTAGATATTAATACAGGTTTGCAAGGCCCCACAAAATGATGCTGTTTAGAGAGAGGAGCCAGCAGGAGGTGGTCTAGCGGCAGAATTAGTGGTTTCCCAGGTAACGGCTGAACTCAAAGCAGATTTGCTGTTAACGGCTGAACACAAAGCGGATTTGCTGTTAAAGGCTGAACTCAAAGCAGTTTCCTCGGTAACGACTGAACGCAGAAACGGTTTCCCTGGTAACGGCTGAACACAGAGCGGTTTCCTCGGTAACGACTGAACACAAAGTGGTTTCCCCGGTAACGACTGAACACAAAGCGGTTTCCCCGGTAACGGCTGAACACAAATCTGTTTCCAAGGTTACGGCTGAACTCAAAGCGGTTTTGCGGTTAACGGCTGAACACAAAGCGGTTTCCTCGGTAACGGCTGAACATAAAGCGGTTTCCTCGGTAACAGCTGAACACAAATCAGCTTCCTTGGTAACGGCTGGACACAAATCGGCTTCCTTGGTAACGGCTGAACGCAAAGCGGTTTCCTCGGTAACGACTGAACACAAAGCGGTTTCCCCGGTAACGGCTGAACACAAAGCGGTTTCCTTGGTAACGGCTGAACACAAATCTGTTTCCTCGGATAATGGCTGAACACAAATCGGTTTTGCGGTTAATGGCTAAACACAGTGGATTCCTCGGTAACAGCTGAACACAAAGCGGTTTCACGGTTGACGGCTGAACATAAATCGGTTTCCTCGGTAACAGCTGAACACAAATCGGTTTCACGGTTGACGGCTGAACATAAATCGGTTTCCTCGGTAACAGCTGAACACAAATCGGTTTCACGGTTGACGGCTGAACATAAATCGGTTTCCTCGGTAACAGCTGAACACAAATCGGTTTCCTCGGTAACGGCTGAACACAAATCGGCTTCCTCGGTAACGGCTGAACGCAAAGCGGTTTCCTCGGTAACGACTGAACACAAAGCGGTTTCCCCGGTAACGGCTGAACACAAAGCGGTTTCCCCGGTAACGGCTGAACACAAAGCGGTTTCCTTGGTAACGGCTGAACACAAATCTGTTTCCTCGGATAATGGCTGAACACAAATCGGTTTTGCGGTTAATGGCTAAACACAGTGGATTCCTCGGTAACAGCTGAACACAAAGCGGTTTCACGGTTGACGGCTGAACATAAATCGGTTTCCTCGGTAACAGCTGAACACAAATCGGTTTCACGGTTGACGGCTGAACATAAATCGGTTTCCTCGGTAACAGCTGAACACAAAGCGGTTTCACGGTTGACGGCTGAACATAAATCGGTTTCCTCGGTAACAGCTGAACACAAATCGGTTTCCTCGGTAACGGCTGAACACAAATCGGTTTCACGGTTGACGGCTGAACATAAATCGGTTTCCTCGGTAACAGCTGAACACAAAGCGGTTTCACGGTTGACGGCTGAACATAAATCGGTTTCCTCGGTAACAGCTGAACACAAATCGGTTTCCTCGGTAACGGCTGAACACAAAGCGGTTTCACGGTTGACGGCTGAACATAAATCGGTTTCCTCGGTAACAGCTGAACACAAAGCGGTTTCACGGTTGACGGCTGAACATAAATCGGTTTCCTCGGTAACAGCT
The DNA here is from genome assembly GCF_949319135.1 of Squalius cephalus. Taxonomy (NCBI): domain Eukaryota; kingdom Metazoa; phylum Chordata; class Actinopteri; order Cypriniformes; family Leuciscidae; genus Squalius; species Squalius cephalus. The sequence goes on from NC_137135.1 coordinate 36,465,234, forward strand.
GAACACAAATCGGTTTCCTCGGTAACGGCTGAACACAAATCGGTTTCACGGTTGACGGCTGAACATAAATCGGTTTCCTCGGTAACGGCTGAACACAAATCTGTTTCCAAGGTTACGGCTGAACTCAAAGCGGTTTTGCGGTTAACGGCTGAACACAAAGCGGTTTCCTCGGTAACGGCTGAACATAAAGCGGTTTCCTCGGTAACAGCTGAACACAAATCAGCTTCCTTGGTAACGGCTGGACACAAATCGGCTTCCTTGGTAACGGCTGAACGCAAAGCGGTTTCCTCGGTAACGACTGAACACAAAGCGGTTTCCCCGGTAACGGCTGAACACAAAGCGGTTTCCTTGGTAACGTCTGAACACAAATCTGTTTCCTCGGATAATGGCTGAACACAAATCGGTTTTGCGGTTAATGGCTAAACACAGTGGATTCCTCGGTAACAGCTGAACACAAAGCGGTTTCACGGTTGACGGCTGAACATAAATCGGTTTCCTCGGTAACAGCTGAACACAAATCGGTTTCACGGTTGACGGCTGAACATAAATCGGTTTCCTCGGTAACAGCTGAACACAAATCGGTTTCACGGTTGACGGCTGAACATAAATCGGTTTCCTCGGTAACAGCTGAACACAAATCGGTTTCCTCGGTAACGGCTGAACACAAATCGGCTTCCTCGGTAACGGCTGAACGCAAAGCGGTTTCCTCGGTAACGACTGAACACAAAGCGGTTTCCCCGGTAACGGCTGAACACAAAGCGGTTTCCCCGGTAACGGCTGAACACAAAGCGGTTTCCTTGGTAACGGCTGAACACAAATCTGTTTCCTCGGATAATGGCTGAACACAAATCGGTTTTGCGGTTAATGGCTAAACACAGTGGATTCCTCGGTAACAGCTGAACACAAAGCGGTTTCACGGTTGACGGCTGAACATAAATCGGTTTCCTCGGTAACAGCTGAACACAAATCGGTTTCACGGTTGACGGCTGAACATAAATCGGTTTCCTCGGTAACAGCTGAACACAAAGCGGTTTCACGGTTGACGGCTGAACATAAATCGGTTTCCTCGGTAACAGCTGAACACAAATCGGTTTCCTCGGTAACGGCTGAACACAAATCGGCTTCCTCGGTAACGGCTGAACACAAATCGGCTTCCTCGGTAACGGCTGAACACAAATCGGCTTCCTTGGTAACGGCTGAACGCAAAGCGATGTGAGTGTGTGTGACTGTGTGTGTGTGAGAGAGAGAGAGTGAGAGAGTGTGTGTGAGTGTGTGTCTGTGTGTGTGAGAGAGAGAGTTTGTGTGAGTGTGTATGTGAGATAAAGAGAGAGAGTGA
>NC_137135.1:36471569-36486569 GCF_949319135.1 Squalius cephalus
GATGGGCATTATTCCAACACAGTCGTTGATGCAATTTTCAATAACCGTTTAGTCCATCGAAAAGCTTTTGAGAACCTTATGCCGGTATGGTTTGAAGATGATCTGAGCCAATTTTGGGGGAAATCGAACCAGCGGTCTAGGAGGAGTTAGAAAAAGTAGGTTTTTAAAATAATTCAACATAGGAATTATTAATTCAACACAGCAAGTTCAACCGGATATGGCATCATTGGTATCATTGTTCTCGGCATGATTCAAGGAATCTATAATGACACGAAACTATTAACATTGTTTGAAATGTCATTATAATTTTCCAAAACTTTTTGAGTTCCTTCAGGGCATGGTAATAATACAGCATTTTATGACAAAATTTAAAATGGCCGACACCCAGAAAACCCAATTTGGGAAAATGCTATCATTGATTCATTATGCTGCACTGAATCAAAAGAGACCAGTTTTATCATTTTTTGGCAAACCGTTCAGTAGTTATAAGCAAAAATAGCCATTTTTTAAAATCTCCTGACCAGTAGGGGGCGCTGTGCCGAAACGCTGCATGTAGCCTCAGGTCATGCTTGTGATGACATGTACCAAGACTCGCCTCAATACGCTACAGCACTTCAGATGTATAGCCTCATGTCAAGTTTGGCGTTCTCTTCTTCAAATTCGTTTGTGTGTTGTTTGAGAATGGTTGCGTTTAACAAAAAGCCTTTATTAATTTTTGGCAAGCATGATCTGATTCTATTTTTATAAAAATTGGACAAATCGTCTAGGAGCCAAGCACTTATAAGAAAAAAATAATTTAGTTTCTAGCCCTTACGGTTCAAAAGTCATTAGCATAAACATTAGTGAAACTTTGGACAGTGGGTGGCGCTAGAGGGATTGCGTTAGAGACTCCAGATTTGGTGGAGTGAATGTTTGGCCTGTTCTCTCTCTGTGTGCCAAATTTCACAACGTTTTACCATACGCTTCTCTGGGCTGCCATAGTCAAGTCAGCTTTATTTATGTGTGCTAGTGTTGTCAAAAGTAGCGACTTTGGTACCAAGTCGATACTGAAATTTTATAAATGTGACGCTTTGAGCGCTATTGAGCGGAATCATAAACTCCTCTGATTGGCTATTGTGTTCACGAGCTCATCAAGTATGTCTGTGATTGGCTACAATGATCAGCGCTTCAAAAACATGTTGTAAATATACATCAATGAGGCTCTTCAGCGAGCGCTTACACACACACACGCGAGCGTTTGAAAGCAGCCTACTATCAGCGGATCGGTCCTGCTTGTGCTTTCAAACACTCCTGCTTTCAAAACACTTTCAAACACAGTGCGCTGATCATTGTGGCCAATCACAGACAAATCTGATGCTCAAACAGTAGAGTGTTGGCGCTTGCAACGCCAAAGTCATGGGTCCGATTCCCAGGGAAAGCAAGAACTGATAAGAATGTAAATGTGTTCCTTGAAATGCAATGTAAGTCACTTTGGATAAATGTAAATGTGTGTGTGTGTGTGTAGGTCCGCTGGAGTGACATTGGGGGCATGGAGGAGGTGAAGCTGGCGCTGAAGCAGGCGGTGGATTGGCCCTTACGCCACCCCGAGGCCTTCCGCCGGTTGGGGATTACGCCACCTAGAGGCGTTCTGCTGTACGGGCCTCCGGGATGCTGCAAAACCATGATCGCTAAAGCCTTAGCCAACGAGAGCCAGCTCAACTTCCTCTCCATCAAGGTACGAGATGAGGGAAACTCATGTGAGAGTGTTTGGTTTATTATGGAGCAAAGAGAGAACGAAAAAAGTAGATATATATGTTATAATTAGGGGCATCCAAAATACAAGTTTGTGTTTACATAACATATGTGTGTAATTATTTTGTATATATAAATGCACACACATGCATGTACATATTTAAGAAAAATTTGTTATTTATATATAAAATATTTATATTTATATGTAATGAAAATTATATATATATATATATATATATATATATATATATATATTAGGGCTGTCAAAAGATTAATCGCGATTAATCGCATCCAAAATAAAAGTTTGTGTTTACATAATATATGTGTGTGTACTGTGTATAATTATTTTGTATATATAAATACACACACATGCATGTATATATTTAAGAAATATTTGCATACATATACTGTATATATATTTATATAGTTTATATTATATATAAATATATATTTTTTTATATATAAATAACACATTTTTCTTAAATATATACATGCATGTGTGTGTATTTATATATACAAATTTAATTATACACAGTACACACACATATATTATTAAAAACAAACTTTTATTTTGGATGCGATTAATCGCGATTAATCTTTTGACAGCCCTAATATATATATATAATAAATATAGGACATTGGTGTACTATAAAACTCATACCTGAGAGTGTGCGTGTGCGCGTGTGTGTGTGTGTGTGTGTGTGTCATCTTGATCTGATCAGGCGTGTTTGGGAGTGAATTCCCTCACTAGAGGATGTTTAGTCTGAGAGACGCTCACATTTCTGTACGAGAGCCGATATGAATCTCTCCAAAGCAAGTTACGGAAAACACACACCCTCCGAGAGAAAACCCAGATCACGAGTGTGTGTGTGTGTGTGTGACAGGAGGTGTTGAAATGCATTATGGGACGAGAGGAAGCGAGCTTGACTTCAGAGAGAGTGTTTATCAGACAGTTCTCGTCTTCTGTCTTCTGGTTGGTTGTTATTTGTGTTTTTTTTAAATGGAACAGTTTATTGAAAAAAAAAGTTTTTGTTAAGTATCATATTTGATTCATCAGGCTTTAATGTCTCAGACTGTATTATACAGTGAGAATATGGAGGAAAATACAGCTCAGTTTTATTTGGCCCAAACTGAGTAAAAATGTGCAGTTTAATGCAGATTCTGATATTTATATGGACAAGAAGTGATGAAATTCTCATGCTTGTAATGTCAATCAGTGAGATCTTTATAACAGTACAGCAGATACTTACATAAATTGCATATAAATATCAATATCTGACAACAATATGTCTAAGATGATAATTAAATGCTTAGTTTTATGATCAAAACGAACACGTCATACATCAAGGGATTTATTCAGTGAATGTGTTTCCGTCGTAGTTTATGCGCATGTCTTCTAATCGGATAAACCACGGCTTAGATTTTTATGTGCATCTTTGTGGTTGTTTTTGTTTTAATGCAATATCCTAAAATACACATAAAACAGTGTCTGGAAACAGCTGCTGATGTTTGCCCTGACTGAGGTCTGTAATGCACTGATAAATGATTGGTGAAGTATTGATGATCCTCACACTTGTCTCTACAGGGTCCAGAGTTACTGAGTAAATACGTGGGCGAATCAGAGCGAGCGGTTAGAGAGGTGAGAGACGTCAAATATCGAATTCATTTGAATTATTATTGTTTTTCCTGAGTGAATGATTCAATGACTCACTCATAAAGGCTTCGCTTGAGTTTCCTGAGTGAATGATTCAATGACTCACTCATAAAGACTTCGCTTGAGTTTCCTGAGTGAATGATTCAATGACTCACGCATAAAGACTTCGCTTGAGTTTCCTGAGTGAATGATTCAATGACTCACTCATAAAGACTTCGCTTGAATTTCCTGAGTGAATGATTCAATGATTCACTCATAAAGACTTCGCTTGAGTTTCCTGAGTGAATGATTCAATGACTCACTCATAAAGGCTTCGCTTGAGTTTCCTGAGTGAATGATTCAATGACTCACTCATAAAGACTTCGCTTGAGTTTCCTGAGTGAATGATTCAATGACTCACTCATAAAGGCTTCGCTTGAGTTTCCTGAGTGAATGATTCAATGACTCACTCATAAAGACTTCGCTTGAATTTCCTGAGTGAATGATTCAATGATTCACTCATAAAGGCTTCGCTTGAGTTTCCTGAGTGAATGATTCAATGATTCACTCATAAAGACTTCGCTTGTTTCGCAAAGACAAACACATTTTATTTAACTGTCACTTGTCGCCACCTACTGGTGTAACGATGGAACTGATACAATCTTGTCAGGTTACTTTCAAAAGGTGATTTACTCTATTTTGATCGCTACCATAGGCATCAGTTTTTATATAATAATGTGTAAACTCATGGACGTGTGTGTGTGTGTGTGTGTATGTGTTTCTGTAGGTTTTTCGGAAGGCCAGAACAGTTGCTCCGTCTATCATCTTCTTTGATGAGATCGACGCTTTAGCAGTGGCAAGAGGAAGGTAACAACAGAGTCATCAATTACTTTATTACTAAAGCACCATTCCAACGTACGTGTGTGTGTGTGTGTGTGTGTGTGAATCTCAAAACACTGAGCCATAAAATGTGTTTTTATTTGTTTGGCTCTTGGCTTATTTAATTAATAAAGTGCATAGTGTTTTAAGCTTCTGACAGGAATCACACACACACACACTCACACACACTCTTCGGTGTAAATCTGAAGCTGGTTTGTTCTGCTGAGTCAGAGATTCATTTACTGGATTGAATTCTGAATGACACATTGATTTACTGATGAATGTATTTGCCAATCCCCACACACACACACACACACACACACACTGATCTGTCGTTCTGCAGAATCATCAATTAATCCGAAACCTTATTCAGCAGAATCTAACAGAACATGCCTAGCAACACCCTAGAAACCACTGTATCTGTGCCTGGCTTCATGTTAAAACCCGCTGACTGAGTGTTGTGTTGTGTTGTGTTGATGTTGTGTTGATGTTGATGTTGTGTTGACGTTGTGTTGATGTTGTGTTGACGTTGTGTTGACGTTGTGTTGACGTTGGTTGACGTTGTGTTGACGTTGGTTGACGTTGTGTTGACGTTGACGTTGTGTTGACGTTGTGTTGACGTTGACGTTGTGTTGACGTTGTGTTGATGTTGATGTTGACGTTGTGTTGACGTTGTGTTGACGTTGGTTGACGTTGTGTTGACGTTGTGTTGACGTTGTGTTGATGTTGATGTTGACGTTGTGTTGATGTTGTGTTGACGTTGTGTTGATGTTGTGTTGATGTTGATGTTGTGTTGATGTTGATGTTGACGTTGTGTTGATGTTGTGTTGACGTTGTGTTGATGTTGTGTTGATGTTGTGTTGATGTTGATGTTGATGTTGACGTTGTGTTGATGTTGTGTTGACGTTGTGTTGATGTTGTGTTGATGTTGATGTTGTGTTGACGTTGTGTTGATGTTGACGTTGTGTTGATGTTGATGTTGACGTTGTGTTGATGTTGTGTTGACGTTGTGTTGATGTTGTGTTGATGTTGTGTTGACGTTGTGTTGACGTTGTGTTGATGTTGACGTTGTGTTGATGTTGATGTTGACGTTGTGTTGATGTTGTGTTGACGTTGTGTTGATGTTGTGTTGATGTTGATGTTGTGTTGACGTTGTGTTGATGTTGTGTTGACGTTGTGTTGACGTTGGTTGACGTTGTGTTGACGTTGACGTTGTGTTGACGTTGTGTTGATGTTGTGTTGACGTTGTGTTGATGTTGACGTTGTGTTGACGTTGTGTTGACGTTGTGTTGATGTTGTGTTGACGTTGGTTGACGTTGTGTTGACGTTGACGTTGTGTTGACGTTGTGTTGATGTTGACGTTGTGTTGATGTTGTGTTGACGTTGTGTTGATGTTGTGTTGACGTTGTGTTGATGTTGATGTTGACGTTGTGTTGATGTTGTGTTGACGTTGTGTTGATGTTGTGTTGACGTTGTGTTGATGTTGTGTTGACGTTGTGTTGATGTTGTGTTGTCCAGTTCTCAGGCGGGTGGTGTCGGGGATCGAGTGTTGGCTCAGCTGCTCACTGAGATGGACGGCATCGAACAACTAAAAGACGTCACGGTTCTCGCCGCAACCAACAGACCTGATATGATTGACAAGGTAGATCACCTACACACACACACACACACACACACACACACACACACACACACACACACTTCCTCCTGCTGTGTTTATGAGTTTCTGCTTCCTGCAGTCAGAGGCTCACAGCAGCTGTCAATCACTCTTGATTGACAGCTCCTCCATTTGTCTCAGACCCCCACTGGGATCCACCCATCCTACAACTCTGCTGGAGTCACACACACACACACACTCACACACACACACACACACACACACACACACACACACACACACACACACACACACAGACTCACAAACACTCGCTCACACAAACACTCTCTCACTCACACACACACACACACACACACACACATACGCTCGCTCACACACACTCACACACACACTCACATACACACTCGCTCACACATACACTCACATACACACTCGCTCACACATACACTCACACATACACACACACACACACTCACATACACACTCGCTCTCACACACTCACACACTCTCGCTTACTCACATACACACTCGCTCTCACACACACACACACACACACACACACACACACACACACACTCTCTCTCCACATCAGCTTCATAAATTCATCAGCTAACCATTCAGAAATGTCCTGTTGCTTCTACATCTCGTCACTTCTTCTTGAGTCTCTCCATCATTGTCTGACTCTGGTTTGAACATAAAAGGCTAAAAGTTTTTGGCATTTTCCGTGCATGTGTGTGTGAGGTAAAAGGACACAAGCTCTTGAAGCTCCGCCCACTGTACCGGGAGCAGCAGCTCATTTGCATTTAAAGGGACATACAAAACGGTGTGTTTTTGCTCACCCTCTAAAAGTGACAACATTAACATCCTATATAAAAATATCTGTGGGGTATTTTGAGCTAAAACTTCACACACACACTCTGGCCACATCAGAAACTTATTTACATCTTGTGAAAAGGGCATTACACCACCTCTTTAACATGGCTTTAAAGTGGCTGAAGGGTGACTCTCTCTCTCTCTCTCTCTCTCTCTCTCTCTCTCTCTCTCTCTCTCTCTCTCTCTCTCTCTCTCTCTCTCTCTCTCTCTCTCTCTCTCTGTCTCTCTCTCTGTCTCTCTCTCTGTCTCTCTCTCTTTCTCTCTCATTGTGTTAGTCTGAACCTTCTCTAACCCATCAGGTAGTGTGTTGTTTAGTTGTGTGTCAGTGAGTTTTGTGCTGTTTTTCTGAGTTTGTTGTGATTGTGAGACACCAGGGGCCTGTACCACGAAGCCGGTTTAGGAGGATAGCCAGATATGTTTCAGTTTAGTTTGCGCCAACTCTGGGTTTTAGACACTATAAAAGTGGTTTGGCTTTTAGCGAGTTCATCGCCATAGTAACTCGCGCTCCACGGCTAACCTGGTCCAGGTCAGGTGATGTTCCAGGTGAGAGATCTCAAAACGAACTTGGACCAATCAGCTGTGAGCAAAGTGTCACATGTCTGATGAGTCACTCCCCCTGTTTCTACTCACTACATAGCAAAGGATGTTTAAAGACAAAATCGTCCGGCTTTTAGTAATGATTATTTTGAATAATACATTTGTATGATTTAGATATTATTTATGTACGGTAATTATCATACCCTTAATCGATCACACGTACAATTTTAGTTCATCAATTATTATTACGCAGAGTTTAAATGAATAAATATATAAAGGTAATATAAATCCGCTTTAGAATCAATAGATGAAGCTGTAACATGACTACATATCTCTACACCTTTATCAACTGTGTAAACTAACTTCACAGCGTTTACTTGCACTGATATACAGTAGGACTCTTTTATAGACTCTTAATATTTTAATACTTTTATTTAATAAGTGAATTGCGCTGCTTCTCTCGCGTGAAATGAATTTCAATGAGTTTTGAATGAGTTTCACTCTTTCTCAGCACGTGATTGGCTGTTGGCTACTGATGTCACACCTAAACTCAGTATGATCAGTGTCATGGTACCAACAAAGCCTGGTTGGACTGGTTTGGTTTTGTCAAATGGAAACTAATCCTGCAACCCTGAGTTTGTTCAACTAGCATCATGGCACAGGTATGGGATCAAAATCCCGCCTAAAGTATTGCAGCCACGGATCAAACAATAATAAGCGTGAATCCGAAAATTTAAAAACACATGTAAAAATATATTGCACAACCTGAAAAAAATAATGCAAAATGATCAGAGTAGCAAACAACGTGGTCACGGATCAAAATATGATAAGCGCGAATCAAGAAATAACAAGCATGAATTAAAACTTTAAACACATTAAAAGTTATTTTGCACAAAACTTAAACTTATGGTCATGCTTTCTTAAAAAGTATGTTTTCGTTGGTTATATTAGGGGAGAGCGGGGCACAAAGTAACGCTTTTTGACTTCCTCAGTTTGTGTAAATCTACTTATGGTTCAGAGTATTTATTTTTTCCCACATTAATTTCCCACATGTCTAGTACAATTATGTGTTTTTGTTTTATTAATACAGTATATAATTTTTTCTTGATATACCCCGAAAGAATGGAAGTGAAATGTGACAACATGCCCCATAGGTGGGGTACATTGTAACATGTGACGGGCACATTGTAACATAACATATGACAGCTTAAAATGTTATCTGATCTAATAAAAAAAATATACAAAACAAACTAAAATATTTTCTAAATAAAATACAATTAAAAAACTTTTTCATATAAAATAATGACAATTTTTTAATAATTAAATATAAACTCATTTTTGAGTTTTGACTACGAACACATGAAAACACAGCTATACAACATAGTTCAAAACAAATAAATAATTAGTAATTTCTGAACATTGACTCTCAGTCTTTATTCACCTTTTTCTCACGTTTTCTCAATAAAATTAATAAAAGTATAGAATATAATAGCATATTTCTAATAGGGGCTCATTGTAACGCAGTGTGACAACATGCCCCCGCCTGCACAACTGGGATTTAAACCCTGCTAGTGTCTTCTGCTAGTTAGCGAAGCATTAAAGAACTATCTCAACTGTTAAATAACATCTTGGAGATTAAAATAATATCAGATTTGTCTTATTTTAAATAAACACAAAAAATAGAGATGAAAAATTAACTTAAGAAATTTACTCTTGCTATGGTTTAAATGTCTATGGATATCTTCCAAAAAAAAAAAAAATTTTGGCGGAATTTTTTTTCTATATAGTGTTGATATGGCAACTAGTAAATACACAAAGTTTCGTCATCCAAGCATGTGCGGAAGTATTTAAAACAAGTGTGTTACAACTAGCCCCGTGTTACGTTGTGCCCCGCGCTCCCCTACTCTGTGCTCTCTTGCATTTTCTGCTCATATTTTACTCTTTTGTACGCTTGTGCTGTTTTTCTCTTCGCTCTTCTTTCAAAGTTCTGCGCTTGCTTTCCCGAATGTTGCAGTTCCAGCTTCATGTAAATTAGGGCGGGGTTAAGCATCACCATTGGTCCACTAGTTCTAGATTGACAGCTCCTCCTCTAGCCAATCAATGAAGAGGGGAGTTGACGTGACACCAGTGCGACTCGTGGCTACTGATGCTTATACAGGGGAAGACGAGTTTAAAAGTCCCGCCCCGTCCTAAACCAAGGAAAACATACTTTTTAAGAAAGCATGACCATAGTTAACTTTTAATGCGTTTAAAGTTTTTATTCATGCTTGTTATTTCTTGATTCGCGCTTATTATATTTTGATCCGTGACCACGTTGTTTGCTACTCTGATCATTTTGCATTATTTTTTTCAGGTTGTGCAATATATTTTTACATGTGTTTTTAAATTTTTGATTCACGCTTATTATTTTTTGATCCGTGGCTGCAATACTTTAGTCGGGATTTTGATCCCATACACAGGCCCCAGGAGTTCCTCTCGTGTGATCCACTTCTGAACACCAGGGGGCGCCAGACCAGTCCTCTTAAATCCAGTTTACTGGTTTCCAATTTAATCATTTATTTACAAATGCATGCAGTGCAAAAAAAAAATTATTTATAATGTTTGCTTTTATACTTGTGTTGTAATCATTCTGTCCCTGTTATTGGATTTCAATCAGACACACATTGAGTTTCAGTCGTGTGTGTTTCCAGTGAATCTCTTCACTAATGTGTGGACTGTACATCAGCATTATTCTCGTGTGTTCAGTCTCTCAGGAATAGTTTTCCCTGTTTAAAGTCACCATGCAATCAGAATTGACTGTTCTTCTTCTGTTTTTTAATGGAATATTGCAGTATTTGTTATAAATGATTTATTCGTGCACATAAACCTGTCACTCACATGAGATCCACCAATAGCAAACCACAACCGTCCAATCAAATCCCCACGGACAAAATCAAGCCCCGCCCACATCTGTTCTTGTTCCAGAAGCGTTTCACTCGGATATGCCATTTCATTCCCACTTTAAGTAAATCATATTTCACTAAAGTGCTTTTAATTTGAGTCCCATCTGAATTAAACCAGTGTTTTTTTCCCTCCACAATCCCATCATAAACGACATCATTCCTGTTTAGTTAACTCCGAGATTCTCCGAGATGTCTGAATGTGAATGTTTTTTTGATCACAGATATGTTAGTATTTCACAGCGCTCTCATTTATTTGTTGGTGAATGTCGTTGAATATTGTAACTTTCACTTTCATTATGACAAATAATAGTAAAATTATGGAAAAAATAGCAACAGTTGTTGTTTAAACGGGAAAGTGCTGCCGGATTCCCATCTGACCTGCACAGATTAGTAAAGTTATAGTTGTAAATGTGTTTTGTTCTGATTCAATCCCATAATGCATCATGTTCAGTGTTGAATCTGGAGATCTGTGTTGATCTGTTGCGGTTTGAGGAAATCAAGCGGTTCGGTCCCTCCTGTCGGGATCCGTAATCCCGGGAAAACCTGGCGAAACCAGAAGCACTGAAAGGAATGGGAATATTTGATCTGGTCAGTTCGCATGTTTTGGATGTTTTATCACATTTCTAATTAATGTGCCTTTCATTCCATTTTATTCGTTTTTTTGTTTTAAAAAATATTGCTGTTTAGGTTTATTTTATTTGAATTTTATTTTTAGTTAATTTTAATCAGATTTTTTTTGTAAATTTTAGTTTAATTTTGATTAAGTGTCATTTTTTTTAGTTTTTAGTTTTGTTAAAATATTGCTATTTAGGATTAATTTATTTTAGTTTTAGTTAATTTTAATTTGATTTATTTTCATGTTAATTTTAGTTTAATTATTAGTAAGTTTGTTTTATGTGTAAATATAAAATATTACTATTAGGGATTAATTTATTTTTATTTTAGTTTTAGTTCATTTTAATTTGATTTATTTTCATGTTAATTTTAGTTTAATTATTTGTAAGTTTGTTTTATGCCTTTGTCATTTTTTTTTTGTTTTTAGTTTTGTTATAATATTGCTATTTAGGATTAATTTATTTTAATTTTAGTTTGAATTAATTTTAACTTGATTTATTTTAATGTTAATTTTAGTTAAATTATTAGTAAGTTTGTTTTATGTATGCCTATAAAATATTGCTATTAAGGATTCATTTATTTTTATTTTAGTTTTATTTTGAGTAAGTTTGTTTTATGCCTTTGTCATTTTTTTTAGTTTTGTTAAAATGTTGCTATTTAGGATTAATTTATTTTAATTTTAGTTTTAGTTAGTTTTAATTTGATTTATTTTCATGTTAATTTTAGTTTAATTATTAGTAAGTGTATGTATAAATATAAAATATTGCTATTTAGGTTTATTTTATTTTTATTTTTATTTTAGTTAGTTTTAATTTGATTTATTTTTATGTTAAGTTTAGTTTAATTTTGAGTAAGTTTGTTTTATGCCTTTGTAATTTTTTTTGTTTTTAGTTTTGTTAAAATATTGCTATTTAGGATGAATTTATTTTTATTTTAGTTTTAGTTAATTTAATTTTGATTTTATTTTAATTTTAGTTTAATTATTAGTAAGTTTATGTATAAATATAAAATATTGCTATTTAAGATTCATTTATTTTTACACAGAGATGTTTTTGACAGCTTCAGTTTTAGTTTTAGATAATAACCAGTCTTGTTTTCATCATGAACCCTCTTCGTCTGGATGAGTTTCTTGTATCTCGATGTCAGAGTCGTCAGGAGAGCCGAGGTTGTGTAATCAGAAGTTGTTGTGTAATTTTCAACTTGAACGACGGTTGAAAACATTCGTGTTCAGCTTAACGGAACTGGATTTAGATGATACAAAAGATCACACACACACACACACACACACGGCGCTTCCGACGCTCGGCTTAGCTCCGGAGAGAGAGAGAGAGAGTGAGCGAGAGACGGGGAAATGAAGGCTCTTTGTGAGGTTTCTGGCAGGGATTTCCAGCATGTTTGGTCTTGTCTTCTGACTGGATCAGACCACCAGAACTCCAGCTCAGGAAATCTCCCGAGTCCTTGAAGATTAAAGCCCGTCGCTCGCTTCTCCCTCGCCTTTCACATGCGTGTTTTCCAGAAAGTGATATATTGACCATAAACTTAAAAACTTGTTGTGGGTTCACTACCAGAAAATGATTTTGCTACTCTGCATTTCTCAGATATGAATATCTAAGCCTGCTTAAATCAAGACACATTTACTGGAGAAGCAAAATGACGGAAAATATTATTAGAAAACTGATCAAAATGAAGTGCTAATGTTTAAAACAAGAACAAATATCTGCCAATGGAGTCAGAAATATAATCTTTGATCTTGTTGTGACTCCATTGGCAGATATTTGTTCTTGTTTTAAACACAAACTCATTTTTTGATCCATTGTTCATAAAACAAGACTTAATGTCTTTAGTTATTTTGCTTCTTCTCCAGTAAATGCATCTTGATTTGAGAATGCTGGGAAATGAGACAGAAACATGAGTTTTTTGCAGTGTTTGAATGCAGTAAATCCTGAGGACATGAACATTCACCGGTTTATTGTTCATACGCAGCATAATTGCACGAGAAACGCAAACAGTCACAAAACTTGAGCTACGAGTGCGAATATAACAGTCATTCCTGCAGTCTTGGGAAACATTAGGAACTTATGTCTTCAAAATTGATTTGCATGAACAACTAGTTGACTAATTTGTCCATATGACGAAGCTGGATCACCCAAACAAAACAAAGACACTTAATCTTTATATTTGAGGAATATTATGGCTTTAACTGCACTGAAACTCTCAGATGAGAACAAAGATCTGAATAATAACTGTCTGATAACTGGTATCAGCCGAGATATGTGGATTTTTAATGTTATCGTTAATCATATTTCATCACTGAACGCATCTGAAGTGTCTCAGATGAAGGAAAAATACATATGTATTTAATATAATATAAATTATTATATATCGGCCAAATTTTCTTATCAGGCCGATATATTAAAGCTGATCAATAATGTATGTTTCCTTCACCTGAGACGCTTCAGATGCGTTCAGTGATGAAATATGATTGAAATCACTTCAAAAAAGGAAAATACAGTAAAGTGCAACATGTGCCGCGCAAGTCTGTCATATCGGCTACAGAACATTATCATGAGAACATCATCCTAATTGTGTGTTTGGGATGAGGCTTTTAATGGTGAGACTTTTGTTTTTGTAATCAGGCTCTCAAAACGTACATAAAAATTTGGATTTAGATTTATCAGCCAATATATCGGTTATCAGCTTTCAAATATAAAGAATTATCGGTTATCGGCAAAAATTTTCATATCAGTGCATTCCTAATATACACTCACCTAAAGGATTATTAGGAACACCATACTAATACTGTGTTTGACCCCCTTTCGCCTTCAGAACTGCCTTAATTCTACGTGGCATTGATTCAACAAGGTGCTGAAAGCATTCTTTAGAAATGTTGGCCCATATTGATAGGATAGCATCTTGCAGTTGATGGAGATTTGTGGGATGCACATCCAGGGCACGAAGCTCCCGTTCCACCACATCCCAAAGATGCTCTATTGGGTTGAGATCTGGTGACTGTGGGGGCCATTTTAGTACAGTGAACTCATTGTCATGTTCAAGAAACCAATTTGAAATGATTCGAGCTTTGTGACATGGTGCATTATCCTGCTGGAAGTAGCCATCAGAGGATGGGTACATGGTGGTCATAAAGGGATGGACATGGTCAGAAACAATGCTCAGGTAGGCCGTGGCATTTAAACGATGCCCAATTGGCACTAAGGGGCCTAAAGTGTGCCAAGAAAACATCCCCCACACCATTACACCACCACCACCAGCCTGCACAGTGGTAACAAGGCATGATGGATCCATGTTCTCATTCTGTTTACGCCAAATTCTGACTCTACCATCTGAATGTCTCAACAGAAATCGAGACTCATCAGACCAGGCAACATTTTTCCAGTCTTCAACTGTCCAATTTTGGTGAGCTCGTGCAAATTGTAGCCTCTTTTTCCTATTTGTAGTGGAGATGAGTGGTACCCGGTGGGGTCTTCTGCTGTTGTAGCCCATCCGCCTCAAGGTTGTGCGTGTTGTGGCTTCACAAATGCTTTGCTGCATACCTCGGTTGTAACGAGTGGTTATTTCAGTCAAAGTTGCTCTTCTATCAGCTTGAATCAGTCGGCCCATTCTCCTCTGACCTCTAGCATCAACAAGGCATTTTCGCCCACAGGACTGCCGCATACTGGATGTTTCTCCCTTTTCACACCATTCTTTGTAAACCCTAGAAATGGTTGTGCGTGAAAATCCCAGTAACTGAGCAGATTGTGAAATACTCAGACCGGCCCGTCTGGCACCAACAACCATGCCACGCTCAAAATTGCTTAAATCACCTTTCTTTCCCATTCTGACATTCAGTTTGGAGTTCAGGAGATTGTCTTGACCAGGACCACACCCCTAAATGCATTGAAGCAACTGCCATGTGATTGGTTGATTAGATAATTGCATTAATGAGAAATTGAACAGGTGTTCCTAATAATCCTTTAGGTGAGTGTATGTGTGTGTATATATATATATAATTTTTTTGATTTTCATGTTAATTTTAGTTCACTTATTAGTAATTTAATTTAGTCATTTTATTTTTATTTTTTATTTTTTTTATATTCCTATTTAAGGTTTCATTTGTTTTTATTTATAGATTTTGTATTTATTTTCAGCTAATAATTTTAGTTTTAGTTTTTCGG
>NC_137135.1:36494069-36499069 GCF_949319135.1 Squalius cephalus
GTGAATATACAGTAATGTGTAATTTATTCCTGCGATCAAAGCTGAATTTTCAGCATCATTACTCCAGTCTTCAGTGTCACATGATCCTTCAGAAATCACTCTAATATGAGGATTTGATGCTCAAGAAACATTTATGATTATTATCAGTTATGAAAACTATTGTTCTGCTTCATATTTTTGTGGAAACCTTTTTTCAGGATTCTTTGATGAATTGAAAGTTTAAAAGAGCAGCATTTATTTGATATATAATTTTTTGTAGCATTATAAATGCCTTTAGTGTCACTTTTGATCAGTGTAATTTAATGTGTCTTGTTGAATAAAATAATCTATTTCTTTCAGAAAAAATCTTAGTGATCTCAAACTAAAGTGTGTGTGTGTTGTTTGGCATGTGCTGGTTCATATAGTGAACTCAGTAAACATGTTCTGCTGCTTTGACCTCTTAGCTTCTCCTCTCTCTCCTCTTTCTTTATTTTTCTTTTTTCTCCAATCAAGGAGGAATTATCTTCTTTCCGGAAAGCGAGTTGGCCACTAATTTTAGCCGCTCTTGATTGAGGCTGGAGGCCACATCCGCCCGACCAGCGAAGTTAATTCTAACCAGAACACACAACATGTGTTTAGTCCTCCAGTCCAGCCCCTCTCTGTGTGTGTGTGTGTGTGTGTGTGTGTGTGTGTGTGTGTGTGTGTGTGTGTGTGTGTGTGTGTGTGTGTGTGTGTGTGTGTGTGTGTGTGTGTGTGTATTCAGCTGTATAGTCCAGTTTTTCTGCTGCTGTGAAAAACACAAATCCGGAGGTATTTTCCATTTCATTTGCTGCTTTCATTTGCATTAAAAACAATTATATATCTGTATCTGTATCTGTATATACAAAATTTACATTGTATATGTATATACATATATACATATATATATATATATATATATATATATATATATATATATATGAAGAGTTCAGATGCAAAAGCCTGAAATTTTCTTCTAGAATGATCATTTTTATAAAGCTTATATATTTAAGTTAAGTAATTTCACTTAAATGACAATTAATAGGTAATTTGTATTGTCATTTAATTGAAATTATTGAACTTAAATATACGAGCTTGATAAAAATTATCATTCTAGAAGAAAATTTCAAATGGCACTTAGAGGCTTTTGCATCTGAACTCTTCATATATACATACATATATATGAACAACAATGTAAATTTGACTACATGGAAACAATGAACTACAGAATACATGTAGTTTAAAACTACTACTAACATATAAGTTCTGTTTGCTGAAGGGATTGAGCTCTTGAGCCGAACCTGTCGATCTGAAGCTGTTTTCTGTCTCACTCTGGTTTATTTCATCCATTTGTTTCTGTATGTCTGCCACGAGACTCTGACACGCATCCCAGAATTCCTCAGTCTGAGATGGTGTGCAGGTGCGATCAGCAGCGTGTCTGACATGCATAACACATCTGTCTCTCTCTGTCTGTACATCTGCCGTGCATCTGTGTGTGTGTGTGAGAGAGATTTATGTGTGTGAGGTGTGTGTGTTGTGAGTAAATGAGGTCACTGCTAGACTGCACTAATAAACAGACAAACCGCAGCAAACGGTCAGACAGACACATTCTTCAGACTGAACCTTTCCTTTAACTTTAACTTTTGTAAGCCTTTTCTATCTATCTATCTATCTATCTATCTATCTATCTATCTATCTATTTACACTACATTGCCTAAAAGTATTGGAACACCTGTCCAAATCATTGAATTCAGGAGTTCCAATCACTGGCCACAGTTGTATAAATCAAGCACTAGGCATGCAGACGCTTCTACAAACATTTGTGAAAGAATAGGTCGCTCTCAGGAGCTCAGTGAACTCAAGTGTGGGACCGTGATCGGTTGCCACCTGTGCAATAAGTGCATTCGTGAAGCTTCTTCACTACTGAATATTTCACGGTCAACTGTTAGTGGTATTATAGCAAAGTGGAAGCAATTGGGAACAACAGCAACTTTCTAAAGAGTCAATAGCTACAGAACTCTAAACTTTGTGTGGCCTTCAGATTAGCTCAAGAACAGTGCGTAGAGCTTTATGGAGTGGGTTTCCGTGGCACCAAGTGCAATAGTAAGTGTGGGATGCAGTGGTGTAAAGCGTGGGGTGCAGTGGTGTAAAGCGTGGGATGAAGTGGTGTAAAGCGTGGGATGAAGTGGTGCAGCGGTGTAAAGCGTGGGATGCAGTGGTGTAAAGCGTGGGATGAAGTGGTGCAGTGGTGTAAAGCATGAGATGAAGTGGTGCAGTGGTGTAAAGCGCGGGATGCAGTGGTGTAAAGCGTGGGATGCAGTGGTGTAAAGCGTGGGATGCAGTGGTGTAAAGCGCGGGATGCAGTGGTGTAAAGCGCGGGATGCAGTGGTGTAAAGCGTGGGATGCAGTGGTGTAAAGCGCGGGATGCAGTGGTGTAAAGCGCGGGATGCAGTGGTGTAAAGCGCGGGATGCAGTGGTGTAAAGCGCGGGGTGCAGTGGTGTAAAGCGTGGGGTGCAGTGGTGTAAAGCGTGGGGTGCAGTGGTGTAAAGCGTGGGGTGCAGTGGTGTAAAGCGCGGGATGCAGTGGTGTAAAGCGCGGGATGCAGTGGTGTAAAGCGCGGGATGCAGTGGTGTAAAGCGCGGGATGCAGTGGTGTAAAGTGCGGGATGCAGTGGTGTAAAGCGCGGGATGCAGTGGTGTAAAGCGCGGGATGCAGTGGTGTAAAGCGCGGGATGCAGTGGTGTAAAGCGTGGGATGCAGTGGTGTAAAGCGTGGGATGCAGTGGTGTAAAGCGTGGATGCAGTGGTGTAAAGCGTGGGGTGCAGTGGTGTAAAGCGTGGGATGCAGTGGTGTTAAGCGTGGGATGCAGTGGTGTTAAGCGTGGGATGCAGTGGTGTAAAGCGTGGGGTGCAGTGGTGTTAAGCGTGGGATGCAGTGGTGTAAAGCGTGGGATGCAGTGGTGTAAAGCGTGGGGTGCAGTGGTGTTAAGCGTGGGATGCAGTGGTGTTAAGCGTGGGATGCAGTGGTGTTAAGCGTGGGATGCAGTGGTGTTAAGCGTGGGATGCAGTGGTGTAAAGCGTGGGATGCAGTGGTGTAAAGCGTGGGATGCAGTGGTGTAAAGCGTGGGATGCAGTGGTGTAAAGCGTGGGATGCAGTGGTGTTAAGCGTGGGGTGCAGTGGTGTAAAGCATGGGGTGCAGTGGTGTAAAGCGTGGGATGCAGTGGTGTAAAGCGTGGGATGCAGTGGTGTAAAGCGTGGGGTGCAGTGGTGTTAAGCGTGGGATGCAGTGGTGTTAAGCGTGGGATGCAGTGGTGTTAAGCGTGGGATGCAGTGGTGTTAAGCGTGGGATGCAGTGGTGTTAAGCGTGGGATGCAGTGGTGTTAAGCGTGGGATGCAGTGGTGTTAAGCGTGTAAAGCGTGGGATGCAGTGGTGTTAAGCGTGGGATGCAGTGGTGTAAAGCGTGGGATGCAGTGGTGTAAAGCGTGGGATGCAGTGGTGTTAAGCGTGGGATGCAGTGGTGTAAAGCGTGGGATGCAGTGGTGTAAAGCGTGGGATGCAGTGGTGTAAAGCGTGGGATGCAGTGGTGTTAAGCGTGGGATGCAGTGGTGTTAAGCGTGGGATGCAGTGGTGTTAAGCGTGTAAAGCGTGGGATGCAGTGGTGTTAAGCGTGGGATGCAGTGGTGTAAAGCGTGGGATGCAGTGGTGTAAAGCGTGGGATGCAGTGGTGTTAAGCGTGGGATGCAGTGGTGTAAAGCGTGGGATGCAGTGGTGTAAAGCGTGGGATGCAGTGGTGTAAAGCGTGGGATGCAGTGGTGTTAAGCGTGGGATGCAGTGGTGTAAAGCGTGGGATGCAGTGGTGTTAAGCGTGGGATGCAGTGGTGTTAAGCGTGGGATGCAGTGGTGTAAAGCGTGGGATGCAGTGGTGTAAAGCGTGGGATGCAGTGGTGTAAAGCGTGGGGTGCAGTGGTGTAAAGCGTGGGATGCAGTGGTGTAAAGCGTGGGGTGCAGTGGTGTTAAGCGTGGGATGCAGTGGTGTAAAGCGTGGGATGCAGTGGTGTAAAGCGTGGGATGCAGTGGTGTAAAGCGTGGGATGCAGTGGTGTTAAGCGTGGGATGCAGTGGTGTTAAGCGTGGGATGCAGTGGTGTAAAGCGTGGGATGCAGTTGTGTAAAGCGTGGGATGCAGTGGTGTTAAGCGTGGGATGCAGTGGTGTAAAGCGTGGGATGCAGTGGTGTAAAGCGTGGGATGCAGTGCTGTAAAGCGGGGGATGCAGTGGTCTAAAGCGTGGGATGCAGTGGTGTAAAGCGTGGGGTGCAGTGGTGTTAAGCGTGGGATGCAGTGGTGTAAAGCGTGGGATGCAGTGGTGTTAAGCGTGGGATGCAGTGGTGTTAAGCGTGGGATGCAGTGGTGTAAAGCGTGGGATGCAGTGGTGTTAAGCGTGTCAAGCGTGGGATGCAGTGGTGTAAAGCGTGGGATGCAGTGGTGTAAAGCGCGGGATGCAGTGGTGTAAAGCGTGGGATGCAGTGGTGTTAAGCGTGGGATGCAGTGGTGTTAAGCGTGGGATGCAGTGGTGTAAAGCGTGGGATGCAGTGGTGTTAAGCGTGGGATGCAGTGGTGTAAAGCGTGGGATGCAGTGGTGTAAAGCGTGGGGTGCAGTGGTGTTAAGCGTGGGATGCAGTGGTGTTAAGCGTGGGATGCAGTGGTGTTAAGCGTGGGATGCAGTGGTGTAAAGCGTGGGATGCAGTGGTGTAAAGCGCGGGATGCAGTGGTGTAAAGCGTGGGATGCAGTGGTGTTAAGCGTGGGATGCAGTGGTGTTAAGCGTGGGATGCAGTGGTGTAAAGCGTGGGATGCAGTGGTGTTAAGCGTGTAAAGCGTGGGATGCAGTGGTGTAAAGCGCGGGATGCAGTGGTGTAAAGCGCGGGATGCAGTGGTGTAAAGCGTGGGATGCAGTGGTGTTAAGCGTGGGATGCAGTGGTGTTAAGCGTGGGATGCAGTGGTGTTA
>NC_137135.1:36502810-36505310 GCF_949319135.1 Squalius cephalus
TGTCTGTGGGTGGGTGGGAGTGAGTGAGTGTCCGCTCACCTCTCATCTGAGTGTGTGTGTGTGTGTGTGTGTCTTTTGTGCTGCCCATAAAGTCTTTCTAAACACGTCTGACTTGCTGAAATTTAAGCGGTGTGTTTATTTGTGCTTGTGTTTTGTGTAAAGTTGGTTGCGTGGTAACAACATGAACTCAAGAGCTGTTCAACTCTCTCTCTCTCACACACACACACACACACACACACACACACACACACACATACACACAAACACATACACACACGCACTTGATTGTTTGCATGCTACTGTTGTCATGATGTGCAGAAGGTCCAAAAAAAATTCTCGTGTTTGATTTGCTGTTGTGACGGGTGAGAGCAGGGCTTTCTGGGTAATGTAATGTTTACGGCATGTGATCGGCCTCAACACACACGACAGGACGCCTGATGCAGTCACAGCTGGAATTATGGGGCTTTTTCACATTTAATCGTGCATTAGTTGTAACATTGAAGAAGTTTACGCAATAAATGATCAGTCTTGACATAATTTACTCAAACTAACATAAAAAAGCTGGAAAACAAGCAGCTTCATCATAATTACAGCAAAACATATCATATCTTATATGAGAGGCCTTCAAATATTGTGTGTGAGACGGCGAGCTAGAGAACCGCTGATCTATAATCCAGATCATGTGACGTCGTATGATGAACAAACTGAAGTGATGGACGTTTGGATAGTTTAGGTTCTGATGAAAGAGAGAACGAGATCTGGAGGAAATACAGCAGTGAACTGAGTGAGACACAGAGGGAACTGACTGCAGTCTGTCACACACACACACACACACACACACTGTAATCCAGGGCTTCAATCGCAGCTCTTGTGTGTCTCTTTGCCCTATAGATGCAACATGAGCCATTAGTGACTCCACCCTGATCCTCTATTCAGACCCTCAAACACCAGTCACATGACCTGAGGATCTCTCTCACACACTCACTCACACTCACACACACACACACACACACACACACACACTCACACACACACACACACACACACACACACACACACACACACACACAGACACACTCACACACGCATTCTCTCTCTCTCTCTCTCTCTCACACACACACACACACACACACACACACACTCACAGATACACTCACACACGCATTCTCTCTCTCTCTCTCACACACACACACACTCATACACACACTCACACACACACACAAACTCTCACACACACTCACAGATACACTCACACACGCATTCTCTCTCTCTCTCACACACACACACACACTCATACACACACTCACACACACACACAAACTCTCACACACACTCACAGATACACTCACACACGCATTCTCTCTCTCTCTCACACACACACACACACACACACACACACACACACACACACATACAATTACACACACTCACACACACACTCATACAATTACACACACACACACACACACACTCACACACACACACACACACACACACATACAATTACACACACTCTCTCACACACTCACACACACACACACACACACACATACAATTACACACACTCTCTCACACACTCACACACACACACACACACACTCACACACACACACACTCTCTCACACTCACACTCACACACACACACACACACACACACTCACACACACACACACACACACTCACACACACACACACTCTCTCACACTCACACTCACACACACACACACACACACACACTCACACACACACACACGATCAGAGAGAGAGACAGTGCTGTTGGTCTCAGTGATTGTCTCGTCTCAGTCTGTCCTGCTGTAACTGATGTTTCATCACTCCAGCTCATGCTAAAGCTAAACAGGAAGTGTGTGCGCCCACTTCCTGTTCTGGTGTGAAGATCTGCTCTGTAAATGATGTGGTCGGGCTTTAAATATCACTCGTCTCTCAGCCGCTGGAACAGGCGGTTTTGTTGGTTAAAAATAGTTTTGTAATTATAGGAAATTATTTTTGCTCTGCGTTTTTGTCCTTGAACGCTGTGCTAATTTGTGGTCAGGCGTTTTGCCATCAAACCACTGACAGACAGAAACACGGCTCACAAACACAAACACCAGCCTCAGTGCACACAAACACACAAATCATACAGGAATCATACAGAAAGCTTACAGAATCAAACAGAAATCATACAGAATCAAGCAGAAATCATACAGAATCCTAAAAAAATCATACAGAATCAAGCAGAAATCATACAGAATCAAGCAGAAATCATACAGAATCAAGCAGAAATCATACAGAATCAAGCAGAAATCATACAGAATCCTAAAGAAATCATACAGAAATCATACAGAATCCTAAAGAAATCATACAGAAATCACACAAGATCAAACAGAAATCATACAGAATCCTAAAGAAATCATACAGAAATCATACAAAATCAAACAGAAATCATACAGAATCCTAAAGAAATCATACAGAATCCTGAAGAAATCATACAGAATAAAACAGA
>NC_137135.1:36510310-36527810 GCF_949319135.1 Squalius cephalus
AAAACAGTTCATATTTTTGTGGAAAACTTCATATATTTTATTTTTCAGGATTCTTTGATGAATAGAAAGTTCAAAAGAACAGCATTTATTTGAAGTAGAATCTTTTGTAACATTATAAATGTCTTTACTGTCACTTTTGATCAATTTAATGCGTCCTTGATGAATAAAAGTATTAATTTCTGTCTAAAAAGCTTACTGACCCCAAACTTTAGAATGATAGTGTGCATAATAACACAACTCTGGTGTTGCCTTATTTTATGAATAATAAATATCAGTATCAATTTACAGTAATGTCCCATTAGTTAATGTTATTTAATGCATTAACTAACACTGAACAAGACATTTATTACAGTATTTATTCATCTTTGTTAATGTTAGTTAATAAAAATACAGCTGTTTAGTTCATGTCAGCTCATATCTGTTAAATTATATAAACGGATGATCTTTTGATTTTAATAATGTATTAGTACATGCTTAAATTAACTCTGTGTGTGCGCGTGTGTGTGTGTATGCGTGTGCGTGCGTGTGTGTCTGCGGCTCGTTTCCATTTGAATGCATGAAATGACTTTGTGCTGAACTTTCCTTTCTCATGTATCCGGATGCAGCACATCCGCCCCACACACACACACACACACACACACTGAGGGGGTTTGAGCTCTTAAGGTCGCACCAGCAGTGCTCGTATTTTGACTCGATGTTTTCGAGTTGTTTTACTGCACAATCGGCTTCAGCAAAACGCGTTTAAAACTCTTAATGAGAGTTTATTTATATCCTCAACATTATCTGAAAGATTAAAGAAAATGGTTTCAAATTACCAATGCAGCATTTCTGAATCAGAAACACAACAACACTTTATTACACACGTGTAAAAGGGTGAAAATGTTGCAGAAACAAACCTCGGCTTATGTGTTATATGCACATATTAATAAACAGATATCTATTATTTCATTTACAATAAATCTATGGTATAGTACAGAACACAGCATGCACTCAGTATCGAGAGCGCGCAATGTGTGTGCGTGACGTTCAGAAGCAGATGCGCGTTTGTTTCACAAGATCCACCTTAAATCCAGAGATCTCCTGCCCCTCCTGCATCTGCCCCATGATCCTCTTTCATTCATCAGTGTGTGTGTGTGTGTGTGTGTGCGCAAAAACAGCACACGCATCTGATCCGACACACTCACGCAGAGTCTGGCGCGGCGCGCGGATTGCCCGACGGACGCGCATTGCGCTGAAGGAGCTGCGAACGCGCATTTATTCGTGGATTTAACCGGAATCTCTCCGTTGTTTCTCCGTGGATCAAAACCTGATCATATTCAGAAAATATTCCCGATCTGAAGAGTTTCCTCGGGATCTTACGCTCGCGGGCATGCGCTTTACGCGCTGATTTTTGGGGATCGTTTCGGACATGTTGATGGATGTTTGGCACAAGGACTGATGGATTTGACATTATGGGAGTCTGTCTGTAGGTATGCATCAACTCGCACACATGCATCTGTGTTGTTTAATGTGGATTAGATGGAGAATGTGTGTGAATGTGTGGCTCGGTCTCCACAGGCCCCCGACCGCAGAAACACACGCGTTTATTACTCAAAACTTCTGTTTAATTATATTATACACTTCAGACTGTGTATGTGTGTGTGTCGTGCGTTCATTCTCAAACACACACACACTCCTCCCCCAGCGGGCTTGTTTTCATTCATAAGTTCTTTTTATTAGTCCTTCATGTTTTTTTTTTCGTTTGTTTTTTTGCGAGCGATTCCTGTATTTTTACTTAACTAATTAAAAATGCACGGATACAAAGCATATATAATTATGTTAAACACACGATAAGGAGAATACATATTTGCCTAATAAATGTGTATTGATATTAAGCGCATCCGATAGTAACGGAAAAGCGTTTTTTCTCGGGTTTCTCCGTTCGCTTCTGAACTACAGACTGAAAGAGTCTTCTCTGCATCATAAAGCTCTTTGAGAAGCTGTGTGTTTGATTTGAAGTCTTCCTGCTCAGTGTGGCTCTGCATTTTAATGTTAACCAGCCATACACATGCAAATCAGCACGGGAAGTAGTTGTACTTTACTTCAGTTGTGTGCTTATTGAGGTCGGTACAAAGTCTTGTTAATAGTCAACTCTCTCTCTCTCTCTCTCTCTCTCTCGGGTTAAATGGCTCTGTGAAAGAGCTCGAGACACACGCAGGTCTGTCGCAGAAAGTAGATCTGCACACGTGAACGCGCATCAGGGTGTGAATTGTGTGTCCAGGCGGTTTGACCCTCTAATTAAGGCTTGAACCCCCCAAAGGAAGTCAAAAACAAAAGCTTGGGGGCCGTGTGTGTGTGTGTGTGTGTGTGTGTGTTTCTCACACGCTTCAGTAGTCACGCTTTTTACCAGTAAACTCTTACAAATAAATGGGGTTTTCGCAGTGGTGTAAAACAATGTTTTATTCCCTGTATATCATTTTAGTCTTTGTGTAAAATGCAAAATCAGGCACAACTTTGTGTGTATAAATTCACTTGGGTTTCAGAGTCAGACTATTGTTTCCCCACGTTAATTTAACACGTCTAGTATAACGATGTGGTCTTATTGCGTTATTAGAGTGATACATTTTTCTTTATTTACCCCGAAAGAATGGAAGTGAAATGTGACAACATGCCCCACACATGACCTTATGACAGCTTAAAATGTTATTCGAACTGATGTACAAACTAAAATATTTTGCCGATAAAATACAATTGTTAACTTTTTCATATAAAATAATGGCGAATTTTTTTAAAATTTACTTTTACTTGCAATGTACTTTTGCTGTGGTTAAATACATGTTCAGCTATATCTTCAGCAATACCTGTAGTCAATCATTTTATCCCTTAAAACTCATCTTTGATCACCAAAATGACGTATTTAAATGTTGAAAAAAAATTAATGTCTTAAAATATCTTGAATGTAACTCGACACCCTTGCCTCATTTAGTATACGCGCTTCTATGAATATGCAAATGAGCCCCGCCTCCAGTCACTCACTCAGCTCAGAGATCCACTGGTTGACGATCACACGTTGATCTGATTGGTTACAAGGTAGTTTGTGACGTCAGAAACACCAGCGATTTCAAAGCGTGTTTTTGAGACTGTCTTTGGTTCACTGCAGTTTTAAGGAGGAAATACTCAGCAATGCTGTCGACTTATGAACTTACACATGGATTAAGCAGATTAAAAACACCACATAGACACATAAACTACATTAAAAGCTGAACTTTCACCACAGGGGGACTTTAATGTATTTGGTCCTGGTGGATAAACACACATACATAAGTCCTGTATCAGAGTTAGGCAGGTGGAGCTGGGGAGGGGGAGGGGCTCAGAGGAACACTGAACCAGACTATGTAAATGTTGAGCAAGCAATCTCATTGGCTGCAGGATCAGAAGAGGCCAATCAGCTTGTGCCATGAGCTAATGATGTGATAGATTGCAGACTGCATGTAAACAAGGCGCTGTCAGTCAACGTTTCATGAATGTTTAATCTTCTAATATTTATAACTATTTCTCTCTCTCTCTCTCTCTCTCAGGGTCTCAGATGAACATCTCATCAGTGCTGTTGTCTGGAGTTGCTGATCGTGTCTTATGGATCGCCACGGTCGGACCGTCAGACATCCGGACCTCCCGTCCGGGACCGTCCTGTCCCTGGATCAAATCAAAGCCATCCGCTCACGTAACGAGTACACGGAGGGCCCGGTTGTCCCGCACAGACCGGCCCCGGGGCCGCGGACCCCGGACAAGCGCGAGAGGACTCACGAGGTGCTCCTGGTGAACCTGAACAACAACTACGAGCACGGATCGGCTCGTCCACCGGCGCTCAGCAGGTCCACAAGCTCCGGGAGTAACGAGAGCAACGGGAGCAATGACAGTAACGGGAGTAACAGGAGTAACGGGAGCGTGTCTTCGGAGCAGGGATTGTTAGCGTCGAACAGAACCATACGGACTCAGCCGAAATCATCCTTGCATCCGTTCCTCCCTCCTCTCAAACAGACTCAGACGGAAAAGCTCGATTTGCATTCGTACATATGCGAGAATTGCGGAAAATGCAAGTGTAGCGAATGCACGGCTCCGCGGACGCTCCCGACGCGGCTCGCGTGCGACGGACAGTGTGTGTGTTCGGCCGAGAGCGCGGTTGAGTACGGGACGTGCATGTGTTTGGTGAAGGGAATCTTCTATCACTGTTCTAATGACGATGATGTCGGCGACCCGTGCACGGACCGGCCGTGCTCGCTGTCGAATCCGCAGTGTTGTTCCCGATTCCTGTGCATGGGCCTGATGTCCGTGCTCTTCCCGTGTTTGCTCTGCTATCTTCCCGCTAAGGGTTGTGTGAGGGCGTGCAGCTCGTGCTACGACCGCGTGAACCGGCCCGGCTGCCGATGCAAGAACTCCAACACCGTTTACTGCAAGATGCAGAACTGGAACCAGACGCCGGGAAAACCGTCCTGATTAATCGATGTGTGTGGAGAGATGTCGGGATATGAGCTGGGGAAGCCGAATCGCTGCTGCGGGACGTGGAAAACAGGAAAAAGAGGCGGGGCAAAGGGGAGGAGTTATGTTAATGAGCACATACAGTCAAACCAAAAATTATTCAGACACCGGATCATTTTTGATATTTTTTTACTACACTCTACAAAATTCTGGGTTGTTTTAACCCAATTTTAGGTCAAATATAGACCAAACGTTGGGTTATTTGACCCACATTTCTTTAGTGTGCAGGACACTATAGGTAATTTATGTAAGTGAGGAGAGCCAAATAAAGTAAACTGTGACACATTATACCCCAAAAAATCTTCATACAGTGGATAACCAGTCAAATTTATAAAAAATTTGGGAGCAAAAATGATTGGGACACTTTGAGCTGATCATGTTTTGCTGAAGTGTGTTTTCTTTAATTGCTAATGCTCTTTTTACACACAGACTGAACACAATGAAGCATTGCTTGGTGATTGGTTGAGCTAAACTGGTATTATCTAATTGTGTAGTTAAATTTAACAGCTTACAGATATTCAACATAATTCATGTGTGAGACAGTCTAACAGAAGGACGGACAAAACCAGTCAAATATCAACTGAGTTCTGCTCATATTTTATTACCATTTTTTAAACTATAGTGAATAAACTGAGATAATGTGAGAAATGTTGAAGGTGTCTGAATAAATTTAGGTTTGATTGTAAATCAAGAGATATCGTTTCAAGAGCTGGGGAAGCTGTATCGCTGCTGCAGGAAAAAGAGGCGGGGCAAGGGGAGGGGTTATGTTAATGAGCACATGTAAGCTCCGCCCCTCTCAGAGGAATGTGAAAACCACTTGTTTCGGTGGCGTTTTCTGGAGGATTATTTTCTGAACCAGCGTTTGCCTTACCTGACTGTGTACAGCTACTATCTAACACACACACACACACACACACACACACACACCAGAGAGAGTTTAGTGATGGTGCTTTGGAAACCAAACCTGTGAAGGACTTTGTGCCAGGCCAGACGGTAAAATGTAGCTGTTACCGGATCTCGCGAGGATGTTATGAAACCGTTCGCTTGTTCTCATTTTGTTGATGTAAAGTTGTGTGTGTAAGAGGAATTTACGGCTATTTTTAAAAGAAAATGTCAAAACTGTTTAACTTTTTTCGTTGTTGTAAAAAAATATTTATTATGTGAAGCTCTATTATTTTATGATATTTATTGCAAAGGACAGATTTACTCATGTCTGAATATAACAAAATATCAACACTTACTGCAACATGAGAGAATGGAGAAACAGATGGAAACATGTTAACTTTAATGCAAAAATATACAAATTAATGCAAAATGCTGTTGTCTGGTGTCTCATTTCATTTGGAGAGTCAGAGTTTGTTGAACTAACATTGCATTTAATCAGTGTGTGTGTGTGTGTGCCTACTTAACTGTATTTTGGGGAAAAATTTGGTACCCAGAAGTGACCAAAACACAAAATCTCCAAAAACCTTCATTTAGGGACGTCCTCGTTTGTAAATCTGGTATAAAAATAAAGTAAGTTTTTTTTTTTTAAATGTGAAAATGCAGAAAGTTTTGTGTGATGGGTAGGTTTAGGGGTTGGGTTAGTGTAGGAGGAGAGAGTGTGTGTGTGAGAGAGAGAGGAAATATGTGAGTGTGTGTTTGTGTGTGTGTGTGAGATGGCTAGGTTTAGAGGTTGGGTTAGTGTAAGAGGAGAGAGAGAGAGTGTCAGTGTGTGTGTGTGTGTGTGTGTGTGTGTGTGTGTGTGTGTGTGTGTGTGACCACCTGGCACCTGGCCACCTGTGTGAGGCTCATAAAGTGTCTGTCTTTGTCTTATTTTATTGTGTGTTTCAGGCGTTTGTTGATCCCCCCCGGCTCAGATCTCTCAGCTGTGTGTGTGTGTGTGTGTGTGTGTGTGTGTGTGTGTGTCAGCTGTTCTCAACTCATTTAAATCAAATATCAACAGTGAATATCAGGTCAGGTCACATTTAAACCCAGAATCAGTCAAGAAAGACATTAAAAATGATATTTTGCATAAAAATAACCCTGTTTTTAGAGCTTTTTGACATTTTTCTCTTGAAATTGAAACACATTTTTACTCCAAATTCTCGGTAAGTTAATGTTTAAAACAAGAACAAATATCTGCTAATGAGTCAGAAAAATAATCTAGTTTTCTCTTTGCATTAAGATTATTGTTCTGACTCCACTGGCAGATTTTTGTTCTTGTTTTAAAACACAAACGCATTTTGATATTTAATTCAGAACTCAAGACTTAATATCTCCAGTAAATGTATCTTTATTTAAGAATGATTATATATTCGTGCTGGAAAACGAGTCAGAAACACTGAGGAAGAACTTTGTAACTGTTCAACAAACTGATTCAACTCTTCATGGTCCTGAAATAGTGCGTGGAATTTATGTGCGAGTTAACAAGTTTTAGCAGCTCAATAGACAACAAGGCAATAAGAGCGAAACACTCCTCCAAATGGAGTCGTTAAGTGTGTGTGTGTGTGTGTGTGTGTGTGTGTGTGTGTGTGTGTGTGTGTTTTCTCTCTGCAGGAATGCACCTTTTGTTGTTGTGAATTGCTTTGTGGATTAGAGTCTGTTTCCTGGACCTTCAGAAACTGTGAGGGTCCATTTGCCTCTGATCGCTTCACAGGGAGACCATAAAACACACACACACACACACACACACACACACACACACACACACACACACACTCACACTGGGCTTTTGTTCAAGGAAATGTAAAGCTGTTCTACATTGATTATAAAAGGAAACTCATGTTTTTTCTGACTCCATTGGCAGATTTTTGTTGTTTTAAACACAAACTCACTTCATTATTATAAATTTGTCATAAACAAGACGTCATTTTGCTTCTCCAGTAAATGTATCTTGATTATTTGAAGGAACTAAACTGAGAATAAAAAGCACGAGCAGAATCTGTATAAACCAGCGTCTGGTTTAGTTCAGGGAAGATTGGAGGAGTTTATTGCTGTGAGATATGAGCAGTTTCACTGCCAGCATTAATAAATAATAATAATATCCCAGAGCTGTGGTCGTTTCCTCAGGGTTGTGTTTACAGTCGGATCCTCTTTCGGCGTCTCACACACACACGGGACGGCCTTACACGTATCAACACGCATGGAAATCACTGTGAGTCATATAGGAAACTAACTACACACACACACACACACACACACACACACACATCTGAAACCACACAGGAAAGCCAAACCACTCAGTTCCTAAAAAAACACTTTTCACTGTTTCCTCTTAGCTTAAAAATAGGCCGTGACCCAGCCTACGTGTGTGTGTGTGTGTGTGTGTGTGTGTGTGTGTGTGTGAGAGACAGAGAGAGCGAGAGAGAGAGAGAGTGTGTGTGTGTGTGTGTGTGTGTGTGTGAGAGAGAGAGAGAGCGAGAGAGAGAGAGAGTGTGTGTGTGTGTGTGTGTGTGTGTGTGTGTGTGTGAATAAAATACTTTAACTTCAGTCTTCAGCTTGGGTTATACATTAATATGCAATTATGCAAATGTGTGTGTGTGTTTGATGTTTGTTTATTGGTTTATGAGTGAAGTGGGTTTTTCATCTTGAATTTCCTCGTCCTGATTGTGTTTTCTGAGGCAGACGCTTCATTGACACTTATTTCACACGTCTTCTGCTCTTGTGTTGGTCTTTATCTCGTTCTCTCTCTTCCTCCGGGTCTTTGTTGTGTGTGTGTGTATTCGCAGGAGAGTGTGTGATCTGGGCTTTTCATCACGTCACGCTGATGGATCGCTGATTGATTTCTTGTCAGAGCAGGAAATGTTTCACAGGATTAAAATCTTTCACTGAGGTCGTCCTGATAGGAGGAAGTGCCCAGTGGGGGGAGGTGTGTGTGTGTGTGTGTGTGTGTGTGTGTGTGTGTGTGTGTGTGTGTGTGTGAGAGAGAGAGAGAGAGAGAGAGAGAGAGAGAGAGAGAGAGAGAGAGAGAGAGAGAGAGAGAGAGAGTGTGTGTGTGTGTGTGTCTGATCCTCAGGAGAAAAACTCCACAGGAGATTCAAAGCCGCTCAGATCTTTATGAACTCAAACCTGTTTCAGGATTTAATAAAGTTTCTCAGAGAGTAAAAAATATTTTTCAACACTATTGATGTCGTTTAAAGGAAGAGTTGAATGCTCTGTCATCGTTTACATGCCGTTTGATTGTCTTTTTTCAGTCGGAGACAAAAAAAGGAGACATTTTGTAATCAAAGTTTTCCATGCGTCTACATTGAAGATTTTCCAGAAATCATGCTAATTATTTAATAACCTCAAACCTTAATCAATTAATTAATTAAACTAATATTATTATTATTAATTAAATATTTAAAAAGTATTAGTGTGTGTGTGTATGTGTGAGGGAGTGTGTTTGTGTGTGTGTGAGGGAGGGAGTGTGTGTGTGTGTGTTTGTTTGCATGTGTGTGTGTGTGTGTGTCTGGTAGCACATGTTTACCCTCTTCACTTGTGTCTGAGGCGTGTATTCCTACATAAAGGCTCTCAGTTCAAAGACGCACAGAAGAAAGGAGCAGAAGATGAAACGGAGGAGTGCGAGTCTGCAACTCTTTTACTCGTTCCTCAAACTCTCTCCATCTCTGAGCCAGAGCTAAATCAACAGCAGATCAGTCTCATCTCAGCCGGGGCCTTTGATGTACCTATGCACACACACACACACACACACACACACACACACACACACACATTCGTTTAGCTATAGTTGTGAGGACCTCCATAGACGTAATGGTTTTTATACTGTACAAACTGTATATTCTCTCCTTTTACACTAACCCGACCCCTAAACCTTCCCATCACACACACACACACACACACACACACACACACACACACTAACCCGACCCCTAAACCTTCCCAACACACACACACACACACACTAACCCGAACCCTAAACCTTCCCAACACACACACACACACACACACACACACTAACCCGACCCCTAAACCTTCCCAACACACACACACACACACACTAACCCGACCCCTAAACCTTCCCAACACACACACACACACACACACACTAACCCGACCCCTAAACCTTCCCAACACACACACACACACACACACACACTAACCCGACCCCTAAACCTTCCCAACACACACACACACACACACACACACACACTAACCCGACCCCTAAACCTTCCCATCACACACACACACACACACTAACCCGACTAGAGGTGGGTAGTAGAAACATTTACTTCGTTACATTTACTTTGGATTTTTGTGGTAAAATTGTACTTTTAAGAGTAATTTAAATGTGGGTACTTTTACTTTAACTCGAGTAGGCCTACATTTCTAATGAAAAAACTTTTACTTCGTTACGTTGGGCGACGTTCCTCTCGTTACTTTATTGTAAAGCAACACATGTTGTTAAATGCGTAGTTTATACCAAGCGCGCTGTCTCTTTTTTCTGGGCATGAGCGATGCTCAATTCACTAATGACTCACTCTTTCGAGTCGATTCTCTGTTCAAAGACTTCATCAAACAATTTGGCGAATCAGTTTGAATGATCTGTTCAGTTCCTGCACGCGCTGAATCTGAAGCGCTTTCGATTCACACTCGACTCGGAGTCGAAACAGGAAGACTTCAGAACATCAGAGCGTTAGATGAAGTCGACCTACAGGACAGTCAGTGAGAGCAAATCTGCAAATGCATCATATTTTTGCCAGCGATGAAGATCTTTATTAGTTTAAGTTTGAACATCTTCGTAAGCTGTCTGTGAATGAATTATTCCACAGGACGAAACATTCGATTTCATTTCACTCAGGTAATACATTTTACAAACAGATTATTAGGCCACGATTGCACTACAAAGTATAACATTACCCGTTTTTTGGACATATACCCTTAATTTATACATTAAATAAGCTACCATTGTCCACAGTTTATGAAATGAACACGGTCCGCCATCCCGCGGTAATGTGATGCAAAACTCTGAAGAGTCACTTTATTTCGACATTGTCTAATAATCCAAATGTAGTTGTATAAGTTACTATTATACAAACCAAAGGACAGGCAATGATTCTCGGGCTGCAGATGGCAGAAATAATGCTTGTCTCTTCTGTTTTTGTTGCAAAGATAGCCTATCTAATTATGATAATAATAGTCATTTAAATATATATATATATATATATTTTTTTTTTTTTTTTTTTTTAATATCTAAATAATATCATGTTTATATATATATATATATATATAGCCTATATAGGCCTATATGATCCGAAGTAAGTTACTCGCTACTTGAGTAGTTTTTTCATTGGATATTTTTTACTCTTACTCAGGTAACTATTAAGATTATTACTTTTACTTTTACTTTGAGTAAATATTTCTATAACTTTTACTTTTACTTTTACTTGAGTTTTTGGATACTCTACCCACCTCTGAACCCGACCCCTAAACCTACCCATCACACACACACACACACACACACACTAACCTGACCCCTAAAATTACCCATCACACACACACACACACACACACACACACACACACACTAACCTGACCCCTAAACCTACCCATCACACACACACACACACACACACACACACACACACAGACACACACACACACACACACACACACACACACTCCCGACCCCTAAACCTACCAATCACACACACACACACACACACACACACACACACACACACACACACACACACACACACACACTAACCCGACCCCTAAACTTACCCATCACACACACACACACACACACACACACACACACACACACACTAATGCGACCCCTAAACCTTCTGTGTTTTTTGAATTTCAGAAACACACACTTTAGTGATGATTTTCAAGCCATTTGGTTCATGAGGACACAGAAAGTGTCCATGTTTACATTGTAATATCCATGTCATTAAACACATTTGTGTTCTCATAAACCATATATACAAGAACTCTCTCTCTCTCACACACACACACACACATAAATGTGAATTTAGAAATTCATTGTTAGGTTATTTCAATTTCAACATTTAGTAATACATTACTAAAATCAAACGTTTTGTCAGTTAATATCATTTAATGAATCTGAGCTAATATGAACTAACAATTGTGTTTTTATTAACTAACATTAACAAAGATTCCTAAATACTGTTACAAATGTATCGCTCAATGTTTGTGCATTTTCCAACATTAACTAATGAGACCTTGTTGTAAACCGTTTCCATATTTTTATACAGATTTCAGTCAAAAGTGATTGAAGAATCGCCCTGATTTATGCCTCATAGACACTTCTGATTAGTTTATTTTGTTATCGTTTTTTAGACTTTTCCGTCTATAGTCTCTCTGTATTCTGATCAAGTTAACTCATGTTCTCTGAGACCGAGGGAGAGAGAGAGAGAGAGAGTGAGAGAGAGAGAGAGAGAGAGAGAGTTTTATTGACTTTAAGATCACTTTATCTACATAAATTTGATAGTCTGATTATCTTAGTAAAAAACGCTTTAAAAAACAGTCTCAAGATGTGACAGCCTCTTAGAAACTCAAAAACACTGTTTCTAAAAAAAAAAAAAAAAAAAAAAAAAAAAAAGGTTTTGCCTCTTTTTCCCTTTTTCCTTCCTTTCCTTTACAATCAAAACTCCCTCATGCATAAATTTGGAGACAGCCATCAGGGTCAACATCGCAAATACATTTGTTTATGCCTCATTTACATCTGAAAACAACCAAGTCATTAACCAACTCTGTTTATACGGGATTTTATTAAACCCTTTAACACTGCAAACACATCAGTTGATTCACCATCATTCAATTTTCCTTTTCGTGAAAACCAAATTGCCATTTTAGCTTGCCCAAATAAAAAAATGAATAAAACTTGAACTTCTTTTTTTTTCCTGCTACGAGAGAGAGAGAGAGAGAGAGAGAGAGAGAGAGAGAGAGAGAGAGAGAGAGAGAGAGAGAGAGAGAGAGAGAGACATTGAGTTTGTGAAGTGGACTGGAACAGCAGGAAGGAAGCACTGGCTCTTATTGTCTGGCTGCCGTGACTTCAGCTGCTAAATGAGCGTTTCACTGAGAGTCGTTCTCCTCCACTGAACCACACACACACACACACACACACACACACGCGCACACACACACACGGGTTGTCAGTGTGCAGGTGTCATATGTGGGTTCTCACTATATATTCAGAACACGAACCACCTGTATTCAAACGTTCAGGCTCAAAGTGTTGATTTTCTTCTGCAAGAGTGTGAAAGAGACGGCGTTAAAATAATATAACTAAACAAGAAAAGGTTAACAAGTGATTCAAATTATCAAAAAGGTTGAGTGGTTCTATATAGAACTCTAAGGTTCTTGATTCAATTTTAAAGAACCTTTATGCCAAAAAGGTTCTATATAAGGAGAAATGTCTTTAATGACTACTTAATACTTTAATGTTTAATGGGTTATTTATTTGTATTTTTTCTAGATATAAAGTATGTTTATAAGCTGCTTAATTCATACAATTTAATAAAAAAAATTATGTAAATATATATAAATGTACATAAAATAATCTCATGATGGGAATCTTTTAAAGTTCTATATAGAACCTTTTCTTCTAAGAGTGTAAGGTTTACTACATTAGTTTAAATGAACTAACTAAATCATTTATTAAACCTTATTAATGTTAATCTCAATAATTATTGATCATTTTTTATGATCAATAGTTGTATCGGTTTCTTGGAGGAACTCAAATTTTCTCAGGGGGACTCAAAGTTTCTCTGGGGAACTCAGAGTTTCTCAAGGGAGACTCAAAGTTTCTCTGGGGAACTCAAAGTTTCTCTGGGGGAACTCAAAGTTTCTCAAGGGAGACTCAAAGTTTCTCAAGGGGACTCAAAGTTTCTCAGGGGAGACTCAAAGTTTCTCAAGGGAGACTCAAAGTTTCTCAAGGGAGACTCAAAGTTTCTCAGGGGAACTCAAAGTTTCTCAGGGGAGACTCAAAGTTTCTCGAGGGAGACTCAAAGTTTCTCGAGGGAGACTCAAAGTTTCTCAAGGGAGACTCAAAGTTTCTCGAGGGAGACTCAAAGTTTCTCAAGGGAGACTCAAAGTTTCTCAGGGGAACTCAAAGTTTCTCTGGGGAGACTCAAAGTTTCTCAGGGGAGACTCAAAGTTTCTCGAGGGAGACTCAAAGTTTCTCGAGGGAGACTCAAAGTTTCTCAGGGGAACTCAAAGTTTCTCTGGGGGGACTCAAAGTTTCTCTGGGGAGACTCAAAGTTTCTCAAGGGAGACTCAGAGTTTCTCAGGGGAGACTCTAAGTTTCTCAGGGGGACTCAAAATTTCTCAGGGGAGACTCAAAGTTTCTCGAGGGGAACTCAAAGTTTCTCAGGGGAGACTCAAATTTTCTCAAGGGAGACTCAAAGTTTCTCGAGGGGAACTCAAAGTTTCTCAGGGGGACTCAAAGTTTCTCAGGGGAGACTCAAAGTTTCTCGAGGGGAACTCAAAGTTTCTCAAGGTCAAGGGAGACTCAAAGTTTCTCTGGGGAACTCAAAGTTTCTCTGGGGAGACTCAAAGTTTCTCAGGGGAGACTCAAAGTTTCTCGAGGGAGACTCAAAGTTTCTCAAGGTCAAGGGAGACTCAAAGTTTCTCTGGGGAACTCAAAGTTTCTCTGGGGAGACTCAAAGTTTCTCAGGGGAGACTCAAAGTTTCTCAAGGGAGACTCAAAGTTTCTCAGGGGGGACTCAAAGTTTCTCAAGGGGAGACTCAAAGTTTCTCGAGGGAGACTCAAAGTTTCTCGAGGGAGACTCAAAGTTTCTCAGGGGAAACTCAAAGTTTCTCAAGGGAGACTCAAATTTTCTCAGGGGGGACTCAAAGTTTCTCAAGGGGAGACTCAAAGTTTCTCGAGGGAGACTCAAAGTTTCTCGAGGGAGACTCAAAGTTTCTCAGGGGAGACTCAAATTTTCTCAAGGGAGACTCAAAGTTTCTCGAGGGGAACTCAAAGTTTCTCAGGGGGACTCAAAGTTTCTCAGGGGAGACTCAAAGTTTCTCGAGGGAGACTCAAAGTTTCTCAAGGTCAAGGGAGACTCAAAGTTTCTCAAGGGAGACTCAAAGTTTCTCAAGGGAACTCAAAGTTTCTCAAGGGAGACTCAAAGTTTCTCAGGGGAACTCAAAGTTTCTCGAGGGGAGACTCAAAGTTTCTCAGGGGAGACTCAAAGTTTCTCAGGGGGACTCAAAGTTTCTCGAGGGGAGACTCAAAGAATCTCAGGGGAACTCAAAGATTCTCAAGGGGAATTCAAAGTTTCTCGAGGGGAGACTCAAAGTTTCTCAGGGGGACTTAGAGTTTCTCAAGGGGAACTCAAAGTTTCTCAGGGGAACTCAAAGTTTCTCGAGGGGAGACTCAAAGTTTCTCAGGGGAACTCAAAGTTTCTCAGGGGAACTCAAAGTTTCTCGAGGGGAGACTCAAAGTTTCTCAGGGGGACTCAAAGTTTCTCAGGGGGACTCAAAGTTTCTCAGGGGGGCTCAAAGTTTCTCGAGGGGAACTCAAAGTTTCTCAGGGGGACTCAAAGTTTCTCAGGGGGACTCAAAGTTTCTTGAGGGGTACTCAAAGTTGCTCAAGGGAGACTCAAAGTTTCTCAAGGGGACTCAAAGTTTCTCAGGGGGGCTCAAAGTTTCTCAAGGGGAGACTCAAAGTTTCAAAGGGTAACTCAAAGTTTCTCAGGGGAGACTCAAAGTTTCTCAAGGGGAACTCAAAGTTTCTCGATGGGAAGTCAAAGGCCTCGTTTACACTGCAGGTCTTGATGCCCAATTCTGATTTGTTACATTTATCCGATTTTTTTGACCATCCGTTTACACATTCTTTCAATTGTGACCCATATCCGATTCATGTTTTTACACTATCTGAAACATCGCGCATGCTAAAAGGGTTAAATTATCTTGCACAGATGGACGAACGCAAAATATGATTGATGGTAGCTCTGCGATATATGCTAAGTTCGCCAAACATGATTATGAGGCGGAGGAGGACGAAAAGTGCCATCATTGCAGCCTGTGCATATGCTTCAGTTATTGTGTGAGCGAGAGAGATCTCAGGACTGGTGGGAGCATATTGAGGCGGGCTTTAATGAGAAGCAGAGGGTCCGAAATTTTAGGATGAGCAAGCCAACCTTTGATATGTTGTGTCAACGTTTGTCCACATTCCTCTCCTACGGTGACACAACGTTTCGACGGGCCATCCGTCCCTTTGCAGAAGCGCGTCAGGGTTTCTCTCGTCGTTAAACCATGGAGATGTTGCTTCATGCCTCAGAAAATCCGATCTGCCTGTTTACATGACAGTCGCATTGGCACATATCGGATTTATTTCCACATATGAATGAGGCCTGAAACCGATCTCGAAATATCCGAATGCATGCGTTTTTTTCCTGTTTACACTGTCATAGAACACATCCGATCTATGTCACATATAAGCAAAAAATCGGAATTGTATCACATTTCACTGACAGTGTAAACAAGGCCAATAAGTTTCTAGGGGGAACTCAAAAATTTTGCTAGTGAGAGCATATATTGAAAAATGTGTAACCCTAACCCTAAAAATTTGAAACATTGTTTTAAATGTTACCAAAATGATGCCTAAATTGAGTGCATACGTGTTTTTTTTAAAGATTTTTTTGCAGTTCCACCCAGCATTTTTCATGCAATATCACAAAAAAAAAAAGTGTGGAAATATAGCTACTGTTTCAGACTGCTGTTCACACCACACATAAAGTCTTTAAGTATCAGAACTAAAAAAAAAACAAGATATTGACAAAAATAAAAACAGGAGATATAAATGGAACATGTTTAAATATAAAGATCTCTCTCTCTCTCTCTCTCTCTCTCTCTCTTCAGAGGAAATGTGCAATTACTGTTCTCTCTCTCTCTTGGCAAACAGTAACCACCTCTGAACCATAAAATAGTGTGTGAGTGAGTCAAACGTCCTGTTCGCTCTCATACACACACTTCAGTTCCCGATCGCTCGTGTAAAGGATCCACTCTTCCAGGTCCTGAACTTTTCTGAGGAAACTTTCCAAAGTCATCACAGCTGACACACTCCCCAGAATCCAGCCGAGGGAACGCAAACGAGTTTCTGATTTAGTTTATATGCTCTATCCGCCCTCTCACACACACACACACACACCAAAGTTTAATATTACAAATGCATCATGGGACATTTGTTGCAGCCACATCCTGTATTACCAGAGGAAATGGCCTGGTAATGGTTTACAAATGTTCCTCTGTGTGTCTCTCGCTCAGGTGTAATTATTCTCGGAGCGATTGTGTGTTTCAGGGGATCTCGGAGCAGTAATGGATGTTTATAATCTCTTTCCTGTTCCTGTTGAGTCCAAAACACAAGCATGTGCACACAAACACACACGGTCCCGTTTACACATAAACTCTCTCAGAGTGTTTGCATATTTCAGACGCTGAACAATCAAGAGCTCGGGGAACAGATGGAATTCTGGGTAACGTACTTAGTGACGGGAATCTAAATAAAAAACTGTTTATGTAAAACAAGCATCCGTTGCTATGATCGGTTTATTGATTTTACAGGATAAAGAAACTATCAAGCTCTAGGATCTTAAACTCCTGGGAATAACTAGTAGATGCAATGACACAAAGAACTCGTTTGCCACAAATATTACATCTAACTGATTTAGAAAGTTATGACCATTCTTTAAAAAAAAAAAAAAACTGGTAAAATTAGTCTAAGCTATTTATGCATAAAGACACTTTGTAACCCTATAAAGCCGATTAATGAGGCCAGTTTAAATGATGGCCGATATGAGCCATGAAAGCCTGATGCATCAGACGTGACACACAAGCAATGCAAACTTTGTGGTTTTAGATTTTTAAAGTTTTAATAAACTGTTCCATTAAAAATAGATTTTTCTGACTATTATTTAATATGTCAGGCTTTACATGGTTAAGATTAAAAAACAAATAAATGGCATAACTAGATTTGTGTGTGTGTGTGTGTGTGTGTGTGTGTGTGTGTGTGTGTGTGTTTGAGAGT
>NC_137135.1:36545310-36550987 GCF_949319135.1 Squalius cephalus
GCATGAAATATGCTGTGACTCCATAACCGGTCCATAAACAACCAGTGTACAGTTCTGAGAACATATTTTAACTTTCTAATCATTTATATTCCGTGTCTTTCTTGAATAAAATCATAAAATCTTATGCAAGGCATCAGGCGTTTCCATCACGTGAAAAGACCGACGTGACACTCGTTTAGGTGACTCACACTGCGATGTGCGCCCCTTTATGTTGCTTTGAATAAAATTAAACGATATAGCCAACAGAATAATAACGAACTTATAGATAAAATAAAATGTACACAAACCTGTACTTTACCGAAGACACGCACTAATTAGACGGAGCTGCACTGCTCTCTCCTGAAGAGGTCTCAAAAAGCCCGCGATAATAATTAAACCCTGACCCAGGATCTGGGTAACACAAAAACTACCCAAACACTGGGTTGTTACGTCTGACCCAGGAGCTGGGTTACACAAAAACTACCCAAACACTGGGTTGTTACATCTGACCCAGGATCTGGGTAACACAAAAACTACCCAAACACTGGGTTGTTACGTCTGACCCAGGATCTGGGTAACACAAAAACTACCCAAACACTGGGTTGTTACATCTGACCCAGGATCTGGGTAACACAAAAACTACCCAAACACTGGGTTGTTACGTCTGAACCAGGATCTGGGTAACACAAAAACTACCCAAACACTGGGTTGTTACGTCTGACCCAGGATCTGGGTAACACAAAAACTACCCAAACACAAAAACTACCCAAACACTGGGTTGTTACGTCTGACCCAGGATCTGGGTTACACAAAAACTACCCAAACACTGGGTTGTTACGTCTGACCCAGGATCTGGGTAACACAAAAACTACTCAAACACTGGGTTGTTACGTCTGACCCAGGATCTGAGTAACACAAAAACTACCCAAACACTGGGTTGTTACGTCTGACCCAGGATCTGGGTTACACAAAACTGCCCAAACTCTGGGTTGTTCTGTCTG
Organism: Squalius cephalus; assembly: GCF_949319135.1. Classification (NCBI taxonomy): domain Eukaryota; kingdom Metazoa; phylum Chordata; class Actinopteri; order Cypriniformes; family Leuciscidae; genus Squalius; species Squalius cephalus. Next base: position 36,546,291 of record NC_137135.1, read on the forward strand.
ACCCAGGATCTGGGTAACACAAAAACTACTCAAACACTGGGTTGTTACGTCTGACCCAGGATCTGGGTAACACAAAAACTACTCAAACACTGGGTTGTTACGTCTGACCCAGGATCTGAGTAACACAAAAACTACCCAAACACTGGGTTGTTACGTCTGACCCAGGATCTGGGTTACACAAAAACTACCCAAACACAAAAACTACCCAAACACTGGGTTGTTACGTCTGACCCAGGATCTGGGTTACACAAAACTGCCCAAACACTGGGTTGTTCTGTCTGACCCAGGATCTGGGTAACACAAAAACTACTCAAACACTGGGTTGTTACGTCTGACCCAGGATCTGGGTAACACAAAAACTACTCAAACACTGGGTTGTTCTGTCTGACCCAGGATCTGGGTAACACAAAAACTACTCAAACACTGGGTTGTTCCGTCTGACCCAGGATCTGGGTAACACAAAAACTACCCAAACACTGAGTTGTTACGTCTGACCCAGGATCTGGGTAACACAAAAACTACCCAAACACTGGGTTGTTACGTCTGACCCAGGATCTGAGTAACACAAAAACTACCCAAACACTGGGTTGTTACGTCTGACCCAGGATCTGGGTAACACAAAAACTACCCAAACACAAAAACTACCCAAACACTGGGTTGTTACGTCTGACCCAGGATCTGGGTAACACAAAAACTACCCAAACACTGGGTTGTTACGTCTGACCCAGGATCTGGGTAACACAAAAACTACCCAAACACTGGGTTGTTACGTCTGACCCAGGATCTGAGTAACACAAAAACTACCCAAACACTGGGTTGTTACGTCTGACCCAGGATCTGAGTAACACAAAAACTACCCAAACACTGGGTTGTTACGTCTGACCCAGGATCTGGGTTACACAAAAACTACCCAAACACTGGGTTGTTACATCTGACCCAGGATCTGGGTAACACAAAAACTACTCAAACACTGGGTTGTTACATCTGACCCAGGATCTGGTTAACACAAAAACTACCCAAACACTAAAAAAATAACCCAAAAAGGCTCAACCCAGGATTTGGGTAGAAAAAATAACCCAAGATTTTAAAGAGTGTAGAATTCTTGAAGTTTGGGGTTAAAACAAATAAAGAAATATCTTATTTAAAAAAAATGTAAGTCATCTTTAGGCCGTCTGGTTGAGACACACTGAGCTCTATTCGGACGGGGTTAACTTTACAAGGGTAGATGGAGTAATGTAATTTACCACAGGACGTCTGTAATATTAATGGCCAATTCGCACAGGATAAGAGATCTCAGTAAACTAGCGGAAGTGGGAGAGTAACTCGATTTACACACCGCCGTCACTCCTGTCGTCATGTGTGTTACGCTGCTTCCTGATATCACATGCGCAAAATAACCTGCATTTATAAAACAGTTATGTCCTGTCGAACGATGTATTAATTAACTTCAGATTGGATTGTGTTGGTAATAGGCACTAACGCTAAAAGATGTTTCGTGCCTCTAACAAGTGCTGTCGATCTTCTCTCTGATCTGAATGGTGTGTGTGAAACACTTGAGTTTTGCCACAGACTCGTCCCAGCGTCTAAAACCCAACTGATGCTTCTTCAAGCGTCTTCATACTCGAAAAAACGCGGAAAACTACTTTTAAACAGGAAATGACGGAATATTTACGGACATATTTACAGCGGGTCTATTCGCATGGGATTAGTATCACCTGAGGTCATTTTTCCGGACCTTTTTACTGAAGGTAAAAGTCGCCATAATCTTTACTGACATTGTCCGTCATGATCACTGAGATGCACATTCAGACGGGACTAAAATCACTGAGAAGCTCTGGTGATTATTACTCTACCCCTCCTCTACATGTTACACTAGTCCCGTCGGTGTGTGAAATCCCCTCATATTGGTCCTGTTTTCTAGCAGCTCTGATATCATGTGCAAACTATCCAATACATTTTTCATTAAACAAGACTTAATATCTTCAGTGATTTTGCTTCTTCTCCAGTAAATGTATCTTGGTGTTAAGAATGTTTAGATGTGTGTGTGCTGGAAAACGAGACCGTAACACTGAGGAAGAGTGTGGGGAATCTCCGGCTGCTGGTTACGGATTAACTCGGCCTGTGTCGACAGGAGATCCAGGAGAGTCTGTAATTATAACAGGAAGAAGAACAACTCAGGTGAGAGAACAGAGAGAAACACACACGACCAGGGGCTTTCCTCTGTGTGTGTGTGTGTGTGTGTGTGTGTTAATAGCAGCATGGCTCACAGCTGTGGCTCTCACTCACTGACACTACACACACACACACACACACACACACACAATGAGTGTGTGGTCACCTCTTTTATAGGATTACACCCCTTCTTTCTTCTTTCCTATTATCAGTGCTAAAGTCAAAGATCAAAGAGTTTTACACACACACACATGCACACACACGCACTCACAAGCTTCAAATACACATAAGTTTTACATTTACACGGATATTTTCAGCAGATGCTTTTACCAAAAGTGATTTAAATGAAAAACATAAGTGATTTATGCACGATACTATGTAAAAGTAGAAAAAATAAAAGATTAAATAATCTGTGTAAGTGATTAGATCACCGGACGCTGGAGTTTTCAGCGTGTTCGACATAAACTAGAAGAGAAGTGACTCGATTATGAAAGGCCAAACGGCGTCTCCCTGAAACATCTGACTCTCTGCTCTCCTCGTCTGAGTCTCTGCTGTTTCTCCGGGTGGATTTGATCCAGGATTCTGGGAGAACGGCACAGCTGGCAGAAATAAGCAGCTTTCTTTAGTCACACATGCCAGAGCAGCGTTTCCCAGCCGCAGATGGCATCACTCACACACACACACACACACACACACACACACACACACACACACACACACACACACACACACACACACACACACACACTCACTCACTCACACACATACACACTCACACACATACACACACACTCTCACTCACACACATACACACACACACACACACACACACACTCACACACATACACACACACACACACACACACACACACACACACACAAACACGCACACACACACACGCATGCACAAACACATGCATGCGCACACACACACACACACACACACACACACAAACACATGCATGCACACACACACACATACACATATATACACACACACACACACACACACACACACATATTCCCTCACTGAATGTCCATCTGCAGTGTTGGTTTGGGTCAGACTTCCACCCCCTCAGAGCAGCTCTGGCACCCCAGGGAGGAAGCACTGTCCTGGGCACGATATTAGCTCAGATACCCTGGAGGAATTTGCTCTCAGAAAAGTTTGAAGTGACATATTGGGCCAAAGATCCACGCGCTCCCTGTCCAGCCCTCGGCCCCGGGCACAGCCTGAATCATTTGTATTTTTACTGTATATATATATGTATATATATATATATATATATATATATATATATATATATATATATATATATATTAGTATATACATTAAAAGACAGTAAACGGTGATTATAAAAATCGTACAATATAAATTAGTTTGGTTAAATGTAAGTTTTCGCAATGAAATAACAGTTTCTTCATCGCTTTCTTCAGTTATTCCGCTACAGTAAAAGTTTCTGGCCGCTTTTTTACCACAAATGTCACAGATTGTTTTCACAGATATGCATGTTTATATTGTTTCGAAAGCTGGAATCAATGGTTTATTGTATTATTTTGCATGATCTGTGTGTTGCACGTCGCTGAGGATAATCTTGCAGTCTTTCTGAACGTGATTAAAGGTTCTCTGTGGGCTTGTGTGTGTGTGTGTGTGTGTGTGTGTGTGTCGTGATGTTCATGTTGGCGGTTTGTGTGTCGCGATTCTGTTTGGATTCTCCAGCTCTACAGTAATGAGGGCATCATCAACATCATCAACAGCCTTACAGAGGGTCAGAAACACCTGCGCTATCACACACACTCATCTGAACACACACACACACACTCATCTGAACACACACACTGCGCCTGCATGAGTGCGTTAAACATCACACTGTGACTCAGAGCTTTTTTAACGGCCGATGAAGGAGAGATACAGAGACACACAGAGGAGCGAGAGAGAGAGTGTGTGTGTGTGTGTGTGTGTGTGTATGTGTGTGTGACCTACATCAGTTATCGGTAAAGCATTTATGATCACTGAAGCACAACTTCCACCCCCATCAGAGAGACACCCACATGACAGACAGGTGTGTGTGTGTGTGTGTGTGTGTGTGTGTGTGTTTCCTGCAGGGTGGCCCAGGATATCTCAAAACTCAGTTATTCTTAAATCAGACATCCATCCATCTTTTTACTAGAATCTCGGTTAGACAATGGTGCAGTACTAATATAAGTTAAAAATACACAGAACTAGTGTGTGTGTATGTGTGTGTGTGTGTGTGTGTGAGAGAGAGAGAGAGAGAGAGAGAGAGACTGTTTGTGTGTGTGTGTGTGTGTGTGTGTGTGTGTGTGTGTGTGTGTGTGTGTGTGTGTTTCCTGCAGCTGCTGTCCAGATGAATTTCAAAAGTTCCTCTGTGCAGGTTCATCTCTCTCTCTCTCTCTCTCTCTCTCTCTCTCTCTCTCTCACACACACACACACACACACACACACACACTCTCTCTCTCTCTCTCTCGCTTCTGTTCTTCATCATGATCATGTTGGAGAGGATTGTGGG